>NW_015091257.1:14678027-14764876 GCF_001431845.1 Calidris pugnax
TGATGGTTGAGTATATAATTTACATTGAGTTCTGGCATACACTAATGTGACCTCATCAAAGGCTGTTAATGAAATCTAGCTCTGGTCAAATTCACCAACGCTAGCCAACTGTGAAGGTCTTGCCTGAAGAAAACTACAAATATATCTCAAAAGGAAAATGTAAAAAATACTCTCAGTAGTCTCTTCTGAAGTAAGGGCAGTTTTCAAAAAGAAAAGACAGGCTTTTTAAGGGTTTTATTTTATATTCAGTTATTGTGGCCTTTAGCATTGTCAGCTGAAGCCTCAACTCACAGATCAACCTGATACAGTTAACCCAGACTAAGGAGTGTATTGCTTGAATTAATTTTCCTATACTTTCAGAGGGTTATTTTTAGATACAGGAGAGGAAAAAGTGATAGCTTGTTAGAACAACGGAAGCACATATAGATCATATTGAAAGGAAGTGCAACCTAGAAACAGAAGTTTTTTATAAGCTACTACAAAATGACAAAGGAAAAAAGAAACAAGCATAAACACTTATTTAAATGTCTTGAACTTGCACAAGCAGGAGGACATGTGAAATGAGCATTTTTATTTGACCACAAAACCTGTTCTACTTTAACAGTGCTAGACTGAATTTTCTCAGTAGATACAACATGCCTATATGCATACTGTATTTCTTCTAAAAATTCATCTGTCAGCAAGTTATGTCTTCAGTCACATGTAGCATTGTAAATTATTTCACTTACACGTATCATTAATGGGAATGTGACAGAGCCAGGCCTCAGGAATCTGATTCTAGTCATACATGGCCAGTGGTCAATTCATCAACTCAAACAGGTAAAGAGAAGGACTACAAAGCATAAGCATTTGATTCTTTTTTTTTTTTTTTTAAAGCACAGCTCTGAAGGCACTGCTCAAATTAAACTCCTACCACTGCATCATTAATTTCCCTAGGATAATATGCTTCTGTGATTTTTAGAACAAAGAACAGCAAAGCAATGAATCCTGCACACAAATAAAACCAATGGGGTTTCACACAATTCCTCAGTTTTGCCTTTAGTTAGAGAGTTTATTGATCACTTAAAAAGACAAAAGACAATATCCTACGTTATTACCACCAGGCTAACACTGGGAGCACATCAAACTGCCTGGTCTTTACAGGAGAGCTTAATGGCATCTGCTTCTCTTCAGCCAGCCCTTATACCGCTGCCAACATTAGTGTAAAAGCCTTCTTAACTTAACACCCCAATAATTTATATCACCTCTGCGTGAAGTATGATCTAAACTTATGATTCATAAAATTGAAAGCACATTAGAACACAAAGTGATAACGCCAACAAAATGAGACACTGTTGATTCTTCTGTAAATGGGACTGACATTTTCTTGTTCTAAATAATCTCACATCATAAAAACCTTACAGTAATTTATTCATGCCTTATAAAACCCCCTCAGCAGTTGTTAGGAAATATTTTAAATTGAAAAAGTAACAGTATGATTACATGTTTCATCATATATATTATTAATTTATAATGTTAATATATTTATATTATGAATATATCTATAAGAATATATTCATGTCATAAATATATCATATATATTAATGATTATATATAATTTATGTTATATATGATATATCATATATATAATAAATGTTTCATCAATAACTGTATCAAGAAGAAGCAACGGAAAGAGTTGTAGGGTCTCCAAACTTCAGAAAGAATTAAAAAAAAAAAAAGGAAGAAAGGAGGAGTTGAGGAAAACATTGATTCTGCCTCTTCAAAAGATTACAAGTTACTGAAAAACTGAGGTTACTTGCAAATGAGCAAGGCATATCCCAAGGCAAAGTTGCCTTTAAAAACTACGTTGGTAGAGAAAAATTTGTACCACTTTGGCACTCTGGATCATACATTGCAACACTTTTGATCCAGTATGCAATGCTCTCATGCTAAGTATGACGTTGCTTGGAATGACAAATACAGGATTCTCTCTCTCTCAGCCAGCATTAAATGGCGAAGAACACAACAATGACAACGGGGGAATTTCTTGCAGCCGGGAGAGAAGTACTTGGGAGGTTAATGTTTTGCAATCATTGCCAAATGTGGTGTCAGTGAGTCAAGTTTTGTGCTATGAGTAGGCAAAGACCATAGTGCTGAAGCCTCTGAATGACACTGCTCAAAGATTAACCATCTCGACCCCCAGACAGGAAAAAAGCAATGACAGCAGAGAAGAGTTGTTTTTAGTTATCTAAGCACATGAAACACAAATAATGGATTGTGTTCACAAAAGTGAAGCCATTATTTTCCACTAACCATGCCAACTTAAGGAAGGTCTGTGAATAGGATGGAAAATTTTAGAAATTTTCTTTAAATTCTATATTTAATTTTTGGCTAGGTAACAAACCTATTGACTTATGCTGCACAAATACTTGTTGTTTGTGAAAAACAAAGTTAAGACTTCTCATTATTATAAAGTGGAGTAAGACTTCCTTTCAGGGAATGAAGGCCACTTCATAAGCTCTTTGCTAGCACTTCACATTAAAACAAGGGACTCCAGAGTTCAAGGGATATGTAATTTATTTTAATCTGTTCCCATTTACAGTCCCTACTGTAGAGATAGCTACAATCATAGTAAACTACAGGCACAAGAAATCCTCACATATAGGACCTTATAATTTGTAAATTCTAATCTGCCTGTATCAGACTTGGGAGAATCAAATTTTGTGCAGAACTTGAATTCTGTTCAGTGCCTACATATGCATCTCCCTTACATGTGAATGCTTATGCTACACACCACTTATAAATACTATCATAATGTAAATTACAATAGTGTGTTTATCTTAGGTGATTTGCTTCCTGCACTGCTTATTTCCTTTACATACCTAGATGCAGGAAATTAATAATTTAAAACTCACCTCTTGTAGAACTGCATTATTAAAACACACATTTCCTGAAGCTACAGGGCTTTTTGTGTCCTGAGCCCCTCCAAAAAAGGTTTAAGTACAGCCATGCATGAGTTTAAGTATGCAGGCTATCAGGTGTTTCCTATATACAAAGTAATATTCCTTACGTGGGACTTGTATGAACAAGATCACAGGCAGCCATCAAATTATAAAAACAAGTATCATCCAAACTGGGGAAATGAGGTAAAAAAAAAAAAAAAAAAAAAGGAAACCTTTTATTAACCAAGTTCATGTGCTGCTAAATTTTTCTTCAGCATACTTACAAAGCTTTCATAGAGCCCAATCGCACCTTAAACACTGGCAGGTTGTCAGGGTCACAAATAAAGCAGACTGCAGGCAGACACTGCCATGGCTCCATGCAAAGCTGACCTCGCTGCTCTCTAACCCATCCCCTGAAGCTGGCAGGAGGGAGGTTCATTAGCTAGCACTTGGTGAACATTACCAGGCCTGGCCTGTCCCTGTATTGTATCCCAGGGGGGGACTTCTTTGATGAGGTGCCATTAGGACACAGCTCAGCTGCTCCCAGTCCTGCAAGTTAACAAAGCCTGGCACATGAGTTAATAAGACCACCCAGAAAGAGAAGACAAGCAGGGTACCATGCTGGCTTTGAAGAAGTCAGCAATGCCAAGGGGTAATACAATCTAGGCTTTTCCTTTACTTAGATTATCCCAGCTCTTCAACAACCTCCTAATACAGAATCCAATTTGCAGCCTACTCTAAAATTGCCAATCTACTACCAATTGCCCCTCAGCGTAATTAGCTGAAGAAGTCTCCATCATGCCTTCGCAGTATCTCCTCTTCTGCTGTACCACTGTAACTCAGGGCGGATATGGGGGTAGGTGCTGTGGTATAAATCAGGCCACAGAAATGGCCTAGGTTTAGAAAAAAAGCTTTGTGGGCCACAAAGATGTAATTCTTGAAGCGTCTGGTTCTACAGACAATGGGACAAGCACAACTCAGTGCATCCTGTAACTATGCCCATAGCAAAACTCCAGGCTGTGGAAGCCTCCTAACACTTCTCAGCATATCAGTAAGCCTATGCAAATCTAATTGTTCACTTAAAGGAAGGATTTAGCAGATTTTTCTTTGGTTGTTACTTCATTAGGAAACGATGCATTTCTTTGTTTGTTTCCCTAAAGAACATACCTTACAGTAATCAATCCTTTTTTTTTAAAAAAAAAAAAAAAAAAGTTTATCTCCTCTAATTTATTAAAAACAGCTCCATTTGCTTTCTACTCTCTCATTATTTCTAATTTACATAGTGATAGTTTTGCAGGCTTTAGAACAAAGACTGCCCTCTAAAAAGATGGTCTATTTCAGTTTGTCAGAAAGTAAAATTTTTCCCCATGTATTACTCTCAGGACTTTCTTTTTATGCCACATACAACAATCCCATAAAAATATTCCTTCTCTTTTACTAATCCCTTTAAACAAAGCTGGATGATTTTTGAAAGGATCCTTTAACAAATCCAGTACTAGGTTGAGGAATTTATGTATTTGCCAAAGCTTCCTTTTTTTTAAGCAAACTGATGGCACAATGACAGTATCTCCCTCTCAGTTTACATAAGAATTAGAAATTTCTTTTTACTTTAATGTGAGAAACTGAAAACCTGAAAAGCCTCTCCTGTCTTGTTCTCTGAAATAATATTTTCTTAGGAAAAAAAGGCCAATTAAACAGATGGATGTACAAACAGAGGAGTAAGCCTTTAAGTAAAGTACCAGTTCTTGCAGGCAGCTAACCTCCCTGGAAATCACTTTCTTGTGAGTGGCAAAAGAGGAAAAAAAAGGAGAATTGTGTCTGCAGAATAGTAGGAAATAATAACCATAAAGCTTAAAGTTTTGGCCAGTGACAGAATACAGAACTTTAGGATGAAAACTTCTTTAAACCAACACCAAGAGAGAATTAAGAAATGACACGTACCTTATCTACTGGGAGAAAGTCATTTTCAACTTCTATTGACCTTGGTCGTAGCTTTATGGGTTTGTCTTTGAAGATATCTCCAAAGCCTACACCCTTGACCTTTTTGGGTTGGATTGTCGTGCCTCCATTGGCTCCTTCCGATTTTGTGCTGCAAGAGTCACCACCATCACTCTCAGAGCCTGTAGCATCTTTTAGGCCTGTGAAATGAAGGGATGAAAGATGAAATCTTAGGTGTGAAGCTCACTATTTTCAAAACAGATCGTGACTGGAAAATGATCCCTCCCATCCTCTAAAGGAAAATGAAACCACAAGAAACAGGTAGAGAAGATGCTCTCTGTGCCATGCGGTCATTTTTGGGTTTTAAAATAACTTTATTTCATCACATTGGTGTAACAATTAGAACTTACACCAATTCATAAAACATGCATACTCCAGCATCCAAACTTCATGAATGAAGACAGCCATTCCTTGAATACCAAGAAAATCCTTCTTCCTCAGACAAAAATTATTTGGAAGAGACCTCAATAAACGAAAGAGTTAAATTCAGTTGTAGGGCAGCTATTGTGTAAAGCCACTTAAAGCTAACAAGCAGTAAGACCAGGCACGCTGTACCTTAAATCTCTGTGACTCATATCAAGCCCATTTTGCAATTAGTATCTAAAGCTACATTACCTAACTGGGAAATTTAAAGCTGAAAGCTGTTTAAACAAATTTGCAATCAAATAAGCTGCATAATACGTTCCCTGCTGAAAATTAAATCTCTCTGCAGCATAGACAGCCTCATAAGAAAAGCACCCATGCACACTATCCTCTAGGAATATAATAAATCAAAACTGACATTCTGATTTGCATTACTTCTCTCAGTGAATAGGAAAATTTATCTGCGCTTATCTGAAAATATCTGCTGTTTGAATAGCAGAGGCCACAGATGCAATATGGTGATGCTTCAGCCACTTTGCAGAACAGTGCAGAATCAGGCCAAACAGTCACTGGCAGCAAAAGTGACCCACTAAAGTTTCCTCTGAAATTGCAACTGTACCCTGGATCATTTCAATCTTCCCTCCTACATTACAGACTGACTTCACTATGTTTCCAGGAAAACCACAGCAATTGTTACTACTACAGCACTAATTCTGTTTAATAATAACAAACTCAAATCCTTACATTCCCTTCATAAGCATTCGTGGTGCTACAGATGTAGATCTTAGAAGTCAAAGAAATAAATATTTCAAGTAAGCTTATCTTCTTAGTTATTTTTATATCAAGGTCCACAAAGTGACTGCAATGGATTTTCACCATAAGAGGCTGTTAGTACAGAAAAAAAGATTATTCTTTAAAATCTAGACACCTAAAATCAAGTAGAGATTATATGCCAATCTCTTTCCCTCTTCCCTTTGGTAAGCAAACAATGTTACCAAAAAATTATCTGTATTTCTGCCAAAAGCAAAGAAATGGCACTAAGATGAGGCAAAGTCTACTGGATCCCTATAAAAGGGCTGCAAGTTGTAGAGCATGTGGGAAGTTTTAGAAAATCTTCGTAATGCTTCAGTTTCTACAATTCTCCGACATGTACAAGCAACAGAAACAGAATAAAGCAGTGTTCCTGAGTGGAAAGAATCTGAATATCGTTTCCAGCCTACACTAGAGCAACCCTTCAAAACCAAATAGAGGAATTACCTAAAGAAAAAATATTTTGACGATGTTAATAAAAATCTTTATGAATAACATTTTTATTATTAACACTTGAATCCTTTGGTTTTGCCTCCCTGACTCATGTGGTGTCTTTGGTTTTAACAAGCAGTCTCCATCCACGAACTTTCTGCCATGGTGATGAGCACTGAGTTGTTTTGGGGGGACTTCTTGTCTTCTGGTAATTCACTGTTTAGGAACACGACTACCCGGTAAAACATAGGCATCTTCTTCAAGAGCTACTTTAAGTTTCTCTGATGAACCACAGAAACCACTGCAAGTCCTGAGGCCTGCAGGCATAACCTCATGATGAGGGACACAAGAGGCTCACCTGTTAAATTGGTTTCAACACCAGAGTGCTGCTAGGAAATGAAATCAGGAATTACATGTCACAATTCTTACCAAAACTGTTATGCAGAAAAGTCTCATATGATGCTCTGAATTTTTCTATATCCAAAAGATGAAAGGAGTATGAATGTAGATTTAGAGAAAGTTCCCAATTAGAACCAAACAAAAGACTAAACACTAAGCATAACGCTTAGGCTGTCTTCTGGCTTCCTGAGTGGATGCTACATCTACCTATTGAATAAAAGTAACATTTCTGATTCTTTGAATGTTCAATTTAGATAGCACTGAACAAATTATTTATTCCATAAACTGGGCAGGACTGTAATTTTTAAGAATTCTAAATTATAACATTACAATTCTTTTCTTAAATATGCTGGGTCTTGATCTCTTTACTTGAACTTTTTATTTTCCCAGGAAGGGCCAGGGGAAAACTTCAAATCTGGTTTCACTGGTTTATCATGGTAGTTATAATGGTAGTATTCCTGCCATCAGTAAAGTAACTTCTATATGCTCCTTCTCTTCCAGAACTTGTGAAAGCAATAATCAGAGAATTCAAGCATTCACAGTGACCCTGCCCTGTGCTGCGGCTCGTGGGAGGGAAGTGGTTATCTGTAACAGAGCCATTCCACAATGCAGAGGCACTCAGAGACTCAAGGGTAAATTAATTAAGCCAGAAAGGTATAATCCTCTTCAGGCAACATGGCAAAGTCACTGCCTCTTTTTATTCCTTCACCTTGTTGTCATTTGGGCAGTAACAGAAGAAGCTCTAAGTTCTGCTAGCTGGACCTTCCCCAGCTTTGCAAAATATCAGTCACTAGGGCCCTGGCTGAGACAGAGGCTAGAACCAACCTTATTTACTAATTCTAAATGCAAAGAGAATGGTCACCAACTGACTATGCTGAGTCACAAATAATATTTCTGAGTATAAAACATCTACTTAAACAAATCACAGAGATCATTGTCTCTTTGCTGAACAAAAGATCTTCTTAATATGGAATGAGAAAATCATTCTCTGGCAAAGGTTTCTTCTTTCATCCTTGCCAAAATCTCCTCAAACTACCCTGTGATGGAGGGAAGGAGCAATGCTGAGAACTCCCTCCACAAGTAACTGAATTTTAACTGATAGAATCCATGACTGCTCTTAGCCGCTCCCTGAAATGAACAGAAAAGCTATCTTTAAAATAAATAATTAAAATGGGTTTTCTGCATCACTAATTGTGAGAGAAGAGTACTCGGATGTTGGCCAGTGGATGGAAGTAAAATATGGAAGTAATTATGGGAATTACTCAACAGGTCTCACATGGACTTCCAGACCTTTGAAACCTGCATGAAAGAGAGATCAGAAGCCTCATGGGGCTCCAGTAAGAACTAGGGTCTTGTTTCCAGGTCATCACTTGGTTTTTATTATGGCATCTTCATCTTTTATGGCCATTCTTCTATGATAAGACATCGCACATTGTAACAGGAACCTCACCTCAGGCTTACAACAGATTTCCCTAGCATCACCCATCTCTGCTTCATGATAATCCAAGAGTCATTTCATTTTCTATGCTGCCACAGACCTTTGTCTCAGTTTACAGTTCTCATAATGAAAGCAACATAGGAAATAACAGCAGGTTTTTTTAATTTATTTTTTTTAAATGAGGACAGAGTGGACTGAAGTGATGCCTGTCCAAACTAAACTGCATTTGAGTGGCCGGATACAGAGGCTAGCCTTACAAAGCTCCTCCAAAGTTGAAAGAATTCTTCCTGATCAACTGGGAAAATAACATCATTTATTATTTTTTGACTGACACGAACTGAGGAGCCCTCTGGACATAAATAAATAAACAAATAAATAAATACAGATGCTCTTACTTCATGGCTGAGGGCAAGAGGCAAAGGTAACAGGACAAGGACTATATGCAGTGGAAACAGAACAAATTAGATAAAATGAAGGTCTGCAGTAACATTAAGAAACTATAATGCAGTACTTAAGCATAAAACAGTCCTGCAGAAAATAATCTAACATGCTCTTACTCTTAAAAACATGCTAAGGAGACTCTCTCCTACCTTCCTTCCAAGGTACATGAGACATAAACCTCTGATTTGTACAGATAAAAACTTGCAAGCAAGTTTACAACACTATGCCCACCCTTGCCTGATGAATTCTCTCCTCTCATTTATTTTTTCATTGGATTATTTGCTTATATTTATTCATATATATCAGCATATGTATGTCAGCAATTGTCTCAGAGCAATCCTGCAAAATGCAGCTGCGCTACCCTCCCTAGACCTGCCTACACAATGAAGGAATAAGCTCATGGCTGAGGTGATCCCTCCTCTTAAAAATGGAAAAATGTCCCTCTTCCAACCACCTTCCTTTTTTCCTGTCCTCCCCACCTTCCCCCCACCCCCCGATTTTCATGGCTTTTTCACCAGCACTGCAAACAGCTCAGTAGGAGAACAGAGCTGGGAGGGTGTGCGGTTTCCCCACAAGACACATATAGCCCACAGCCACAGGCAGACAAGCAGAAACCCGAGTGACCTAGACTGTCAGATTATGAATTTTAAACCTGAAATTTTCTGCAAGAAGAGCTGCAGTTAGCAGGGAGGTCAGGCTGCTAAATGGGCATTAAAAACTGGAGAGCATTTCAGTTGGCAGAGTCACCTGCTGGTGCTGACCCATACCCAGGCAGTCTGAAACAGCTGTGGCAGAGCTATGAACTTAAGCACTAAGGTAAGGCCAGCAGCTCAGCGAACTGCTGACCTCAAAAGCACTGAGCACATCTTTTGCTTTCTTTTAAGTCTCATTAGCAAATACATCAAATATAGCCAGGACAGCATAGCTACAGCAGTCAGGCCTGTCACGCTTTTTATTATTTTCTTTTCATTTTAAATTTTTAACAGTAACTTTTAGAGAGTCTTGTCAGCATTTGGAGAGCTGAAAGGCTAAGTACATAACATCAATAAGGTGTTCAATAATGCTGCCTACTATCACACCAGTCCTCACAGTAGGGAAATTTTTCAGATCTTTAACATTTCTCAGGAAGGAGGTAAGTCTTTTGGGTGTGTCTCTTTCCATTTCTGGCTCTATAAGCAAAGACACTATTCTATTACTTGGCTTTGTTGTTGCTGAATCATTTGCACCACAAGGTAGAGCTCAAATCCGAGTGTTAGGTGCACTTTTATAGGAAGCTCCTCAAAGTCTAAACAAGAGCAAAATCAGCAGCAAGATGTTAAAATTCTCAGGAGCCAACCGTTCTTAATTTTTGGCTGGGACAAGATATGGGACTACCAACATAAGGCTATTTAAAAACACTCAGAGCTCTAAGATTCTCTGTTGCCTCCATGCTCCTTACAAATGCAAGATAATTTTGTATTCATGAAGATTAAATTCTCACAACACTGTCTGGAGGAATTTCACACTTCACACACACTTTTTCCTATATGGGTATATAAGAGAGATTAGTTTTCTCAAGACATTTCAAACACACCACACTCCTGTTATGCCAGTTACAGGTCTTTTGAGACCAACATTCTGAAATGTACCAGAACAGATTAGCTCAAATGGGGATTAAAAAGAGACCACAACATCAGACCTAATTTATCAATGGCCCCAGAGCTGCTCTGGCATCAAACCAAGATTCTAAATCAGAAAAATATTTAGGGATGATAAAGGGCTGTGTAAACTAAAGCTGTTAAAACAAAAATAAACAGTTGCGATAAAATTAACTCCATTCAAAGCAGGAAACAAATTGTTTCTAAATAGCTTAAAATGGCAGGAAAAAGGGGGAATACATCGTGAGCTTTACAGAGCTTTCTATTTTGAGCTGTTATTTAACAATTTAATTTTTGTTCTTTATTCTGGATTGTTGTCTCTGCAGACAATTTATGGCACTGGGCAAAAAATGGACCACTTCGATTATGTATGAGCCAACGATGCTCTGGCACTCTAAATGCTTCTCAGGCTGGCTCTGTTAAGCAATGTAAAGGTCAGCTGTTCAGAGGCACACACCTGAACCAATGCAAAGGATCTCCTGATTTGGTCTGGCAGCCAGAGAAAAACGCTGTCAACTGTGTTTAATAGAACAAAGAACTGTGTAAATGGAGCTTATTGAGATTTTTGCCTTTTACAGAAGGGAAGGAAGGCAAGAGGAAATATGTCCTTTCCTTCTATTTAGAAAATGACAGTGTGGAACGCCCGAGTGACTGATCTGAATGACAAAGAAGGTGAAGTTATACATGGCAATTGCAGTAGATGAGACAGGAACTGTCCTTCCTTTACCTCAAATACTGGCAAAGACACAAAAAATACCCACAGCCTATGAAATATTTATCTCAAGCTGTATTTTGCTGAAGCCATCCCCAATAACATTTTATAACATCATTAAAAAAAAATCAAAACCAGAACAGGAGGTTTGACTTTAAATATTACTGTAGAACAAAGCCATGTTGGTCATTTATAGTTTAAAGGTTAATAAATTCATGCGTTCAAACAACAAATTTATGCTTTTTTACCAAGAGTGGTTATACATGTACAAGTGGCTGAGGCAGACTATCTCAATATCAGTCATTATTTGTTATTCTCAGTTATATTCCTTGAAGAAATGTAACCATGTAATCTAAACATTTTGTCATTTCCTTTCAGCATGTTTGTTGTCCTTAGCACAACAGTTCTTGCCACGTAAGAAAACAGCCCCAAGATTTTTATGCTTGCACAAGAAATCATGCAGGGAAAAGGGGAGCGGTGTCCAGCACCACGAAGCAGCATGCATTTAAGGGCAACATAGCACAAGCATCTTCTGCAGCATGAACACAGAGTCATCAATAAGGAAGTTGGTGGCTTCACCTCATCCCCAGCCTTTTCCCCGAGTACTGTAAGAGCGAATAGAAATCATCATTTATTCAGGAGCTCTAGGATTCTACCATCGTCACCTTCATTTCGGAACTATTTTTTCACCATCCTTGTTCTCACCAAGTGCAGGAACACGTTATTACACATGAAAGGACAGGTAAGCAACCACACCCAAAAGGATTCTTTAACTTCCACTCACCTAAAAAAAGGTCTTTTGTGAGACACATGGAAAACCACTTGGGAGGGGGAGTCCGAATCAACAGAAAGATTTAACTTGTTTAGCCCCAGTCAACGTAATTCTTCCACCCACCATCCCAGTCCCTTGCCATCTGTACATTCCTCCTCCAGAAAAAAGGATGCTTATTTTTAATCATAAAAATTTCCCTCACCCAATTTTAGCATTGTCCTTTCTCAGATTTTATTTTGAATTGTAGCAGATGTGTATTTACTATATGTTCTTCTCTGTAAGCAAGTTATAAGAAGTTGAGGTGAAATAAAAAATTGCAACTGCCCTCTTCAGAACCGAAAAAATCCACATTTGGGTTTCTCATTTAACTTTGCTCACATTCAGACATTCTTATATGGGGTTAATAACATCATAAATACATCAGGCATATTGATTTCTTTGAAAACTCTGCCCAGGCATAGTTCCTCAATGATTAGAGGGGAAAAAAAAAGTAAAGAAAAGCAGTGGAGCAATAGAAAACACAATTAAGGTTACTCACGAATATCTCTGTTTCAACGATCCTGTCTCATCTTCTTCCATTATATCTAATATCTATTACTGACAGCATTGTGGATCCACATATAAGGGAAGAGAGGCAAATATTTGTCAAATCAAGCATTGTATGTGCCCTGTTCCTCAGTTACAGAATCTTCGAAGAAAAAGAAAGTGAAGGAAGAAAGAGAAATCAAACCAGTAAAAATATAAAAAATTAAAAATCCAAGTAGCGTTTTTTGTGGAGGTGCAGGAAAGTTGCAGGATGAGAGAAAAGAGGGCTGTGATCAACAAAACAAGTAAGTAATTTTTTGTTGCTGTTTGTCCCTCTTCACTCAGCACACGCAGTAGCAAAAATTTTCTGACAGCAGGTTAATGAACAGAATGCCAAAGGAGTTGGAATTATTGCTGAGTGGAGCCTGGCATACCTAATGACCAAAAAAGCCATGTCAGCATATGAAGGCAAGGCCGAGTGCTTATGCAGGAGACAATCTTGCATATTTCAGTGAAAGGTGTCTCTAGAAGCAGCTACACACTAATTCAACAACACTTAGCTGGCCTTGGTTAAGTAAGAAAATTTCTCTTCAACAAAGCAGTTGCGAAATGGCTTTCAAAATAAAAGTATTTTAGCACTAAGCATATGTTTGTAAAGTAAAAGCTCTAAGCTTGCTTCAAAAGTTGAGCAATGCTTCATGCAGTGTGATACAGGTGAATCCAAGCACCCTGTGGGCATAACTAACCTAAAGCTATGAATTGACTCAAGCTGAACTCATGGAGAAATCGGAAAGCTGGAATTGGAGCAGCTGTGTGTTTAAAACAACTTTAAACAGACATCCCTAAACAAAAACAATTTTGTGGAATGCCTCCAAATGATTTTCACTGGAGACATAAGCACATGGATATTTGTCTAAAAATAAGGCCCACAGATGAGACGTGAAATGGAAGGAGCTGGCCACACCTGCAGTAGGCCTGCTCCAGAAGAATATGAGGATTCAGGAAGTGAGCTGCCAATAGAAGTAGCAGGAAGAATAACGAACCCTCCTTTTTGCATGTTAGTTTAGGAGATAGTAACTCCGATAATATCAACAATGCCAACCCTCATTTTGTTTAAAACTTTCCCAAATACCTTGATTTTGAGTACTGCCCATTTCCGTCCCAGTTCCAACCCAGTAAGCAACAAACAGGCCACAAATGTAGCTGGATATCTGGCCTTCTAAGATGCCGTTTTACAGAGAAAGCAAAATACCTCTGCAGCATGAAAAAAACACGCAAGTCTCAACCAAATGCCAAGAGAGGTAGCATTAAACAAGACATCTTTGGTCAGCTTTAAAACCAATGTTTAGATGGGTGTTTGCCCAGAGCAATGTGAGATAATCCACTGTGGGTTAAGCTGTCTTCTTGCAGCTGGCTGTCAAGCATACCTATAGGTACCTATCCAGTCCTGCACCCTGTGAAATCAGTCTGATGAAATGGATTTTCTGTGGTATGGCATGACTGTGGGCCAGTACTATTAACAGGGAGAAATAAATGCAGGACTCTGGCCCAACTAGAAAGGTGACTGAATTATTCTGGACTTCACTTAGGCTCACCCTAAATGACTTGAGAAAAGAGGAAGGGCCATTTGACACTTAATGAAAAATGGGCTGGGCATGGAGAGCAGGATTCAGGAAAACTCTGAAATGTAATGTTAGGGCAAAACTGTCCAGAAAGATTAATGTTGTGAAATTAAAGACTCCAAAGGCAGACCTTCCATCTGATTTGAAGCTAGAAGTTAGAAATCAAGCATACTGGATATTTACTTTGTAAATCCTTACTATGCTCATCGTATTGGTGGGTTCGAGGACATGATGGTCTAAGAACTTTCCAAGAAGCATGCAATTTGAGTGATGCATAAGCACTCGTGAAGACCATAAGGCGAGAAGCTGCAGAAAAATACGAAGACCACCAACCACATGGTCTGCTCCAGTCAAAGCAAGAGCTTGGTTGGGAGCTTGAGAAGAGCTGTAGGAAAGAGACAAATTCTGGTAGACAGGAAGATAATTCTCCATGAGGAAATACTCTGCTGAGTGTATGAGCCGCATACATCCACAAAAGTTTTTGTTTAAAAAAGAAGGTGTAAATGCAAGTGATCAGAAGACTATAACTTCAACTGCTTCATCCTTTTCTGTGAATGTGCATAAGACAGAAGTCCTCAGAGGTAGGAGAGCAAACACCCTCACCCAGAAAGGAGGAAGAAGGGCAGCACAGCTTGGATCTTCTAAAGAGAAAGCTGTCTGGGACAAAAGTAGATGCCAAAGTTAGCACGACATACTGTTCACCGGAGGACAGGACTGAACACTTTGCACTTAGTCACACTGAATGTGACTCAGTAGCATCTCTTTCTGCTAGATTTCTCGACAAGGAAGCAGGTGGAAGGACAGATTCCTGTCTTCCTTGCTTCCTCTGTCTTGCATCTGATGTCACCATCCTCTATTCTTCTGTATTAACAGGGTAGTAAAAGCATATGAAAAGCAGGACGTTCCCTGTTTCCGAAACGCAGAAGGCAAAATCCTGAACATGAAATGAAAGTAGCTTTACATCTTTTAGCTTCCTTGGCAGAAAAAAATGTATCAACCAAAATGCTGTGAGTAATAGCTGTCAAAGTCTGAATGCCAAATGAAGAGCATGCATTTAATTTTAGGAAAAAAAAAAAACAAAACACAAAAAACCACAACACCCAAGAAACCAAAAACTCGAACCAGCAAAACCCCAGAATGTTCTTTAAGAAAAGCAAAGCATATTTTATGAATTCTGCAATCACAATGGGAACTTCATTCTTCAAGCAGGACTTTTAATTCAAAGATTTGTGGTTATTATCAATAATCTTCATGTTTCAGGTGGTAAAGATTATGGGACTAAATGGTCTTAATTTCAAACCATAGCCAAGACCCAAGCATCTAATTCACAATTTATTGTGGGCTTACACACGTACATTATATGGACATATAACATACACATGCACAGAAGGAACAGGTGCATTCTCATTGCATTAAGGCTAGGCGGTTCATCAGCAGCAAACTGACTTTAGCTTACAGACAGATATATGCATGTAGAGTAGCCATAAGTGAGTAGCAGTGGCACATTTTACAAGTGTAGATAAATCAAACAAGTACTGAGGACTAAAGCTATTGCTTGTTGATTTTGAAACACACTCACTGTTATAGCGTCTGTAGCTGTCAATCTTTGCCGGTGCCACTCTGTACAGAATTGTCCCTTCAAAGGCAGATTTTCCTGACAGCAGGCAAGAGAAGGAAAGAGGAGAAAACAAGAGAAGGGGCAGGGTGGGGGTGAAGAGATCGAATGATGGTAAAAAGAAGGGAAAGGAAGAGGATTTAATCTGTATTTTCAGTCACTAACATTTTTAAAGCCTCATTAGCAAAACAACGAGAATTTTAACAAAAGTATCTGATTGTACATGAAGTTAAAATATTCTTACTGCATGTATTTCAGATAAAAGAATCTCATGATTTTGCTAAAGCTGTTCTTTACAATGTCCAACAGAATGCATTTTTTCGTAGATTTTGTCTGTTGTCCATTAAGTTGTGGGACTTGCAACTGAAATTATTTGTCTGTCTTACTCAACCTCCTCATGGAGCACACGGGAAGCCTGAAAAAAATTATTACTGCAATGATGTACTCACAGTGGCTCAACACTCCTGATGCAGATGTAGTGCACTCGAACAAGCACAGCTGACATCCAAACAGGGCACTGAAATACTCACATTTCTTTAATACACCAGGATCCTGTGAGCATCAGAAATACCGCATCTTTCCAAGATGACTTATTAAATATGTTTTGGACATGGAAACTGGTGTTAAACAATGCTTAGTTGAAGGGATAAGACCTGAATAAATCAGTTTTTCAGCCAACAGCTTAATTAGGTGTTTTGAGTTGGCACACATTTACAAAATCCAAAATACTAAAATTAAAAAAGAAAGCAACAAAACAACAAAAAAAACCCTGACAAATCCCACTTCCCATCTTAGAGCTTTAATATAACATTTTTATTATCAAAACCATTAATTTCTTGGTTTTGTTTTTTTTTTGATAGCAAGATAACTCATGCTCTGACATTTGTGATATGAAATTCAAGTGAAGGTAAAAGCATGAGCAGCTGAGGTGTTTTCTGTTGGCATTTTTTGAAAGCTGAGGTACCCAGGAAAGCCCAAGAATATACCAATGTTGCCAATCTCACCTAGGTATACCATCACAAAAATTCATGTCCTCAGTAAACTATTAAAGCAAAATAGCCAGTGCACAGGAATTTTCCCAACACAGCATCACATCCATTGTGATTTCTTCCCCCCCCATATCATTCTGTTGGACTTTCAGAAAATAAAAGGCTATACTCATTTATGTATTGTAAAAAGCTGTTTCATTGTTTTGTTCTTTCAGTTTAAGTAACAACAAAAGGTTTTCCTTGCCTTATTTTTACCTAACGAGGAAATAAAAAGGCCACAAATCCATCTTTCCATCTTGTTTTTACAAAATACCATTAAAAGAACGTTATTAAAACAGTCAAACAACAATTAAGAAATCACTAAGAGAAAGGTATGTTAAGCTTCATGATATTGTGGAGAGCCAGAGAGACAGTAATGGACATTAACATTTTAAGAACTCAAAATACAGGAGGTTGTCTGCCTGAACTACCAGCTGATGAGTCTATCATCAGTTTTAGCTCCAGCAGTCATGACTTCTCAGTGGCCATTACAAACTGGTTCTAAAAATACTTGATACATACTGTGACACCAATTCCTGAACAGACACATACAAGAGAAAGCAAGGTATAAAAGGCCACCTTTAAATGTCGTCATGACATTGCCATGAACATACTAAAATGCTTTTGAAATAATCTCCTTAATACTAAGTTGTGATTCACTCATACGATTTATTTGACTACTTGACAAATTTTTGCTTCCTGACAGGGTGTAATAGCAAGATCTGGTATTGAAAATATTCTTAAAATTAATACTAGATATCTGAGAAATCTAGAAAATAATCTTATAATTCATATATCTGTTTAATATAGTAATTAAATTATAATGCATACTTCCTGTTCATGCTGTAACAGTTGGTCAGAGAATTTATTTTAAGAGGATGCTTTAAAGAACAAGGAACCCTTTACTCTACTGTCCATACTTAGATTCTGAAATGTGCCTTTGAAGGCAAAAAATTTGGCAGTCACTTTACAGATGGGACAAATACTTTAAAAACAAACAAACAAACCCCCAAACTCAGAATCTTTTGATCTTCTAACAGTCTCACTTTCCAATCTGCTGAGCACCCACCATCTGAGGGGAAGCACAGGTCAGTATTCAGAAATATTTAGGCACTTCCAAAACTAACCCCAGGCATTTTCAAAAAAGGGGCTTTTTGTTCGGAAGAAACTTCTGAGGTTACTTTATGGCAGAGTGTGAAAAGAAACCAAGGTAATTCCTTCTGGCCATTTACCGTGATCTGCCATAACTTTTATATGGACACAAGAAAATAAATAAAAAGAGACAAAACCTTTCTCCCCATTGAGCCTGTGCAGGTCATAAAAGAAGGGCAGAGAAATAAGCATTAACCTTATTCCTAACAAGCCAAGTTATATAATTTTTCTCTTCTGTATTTCTTCCACTTTGAGTTCACCAAAAATTGCATTTGCTCTTCCAAAAAGGCTCTCTAGAGACGGTCAGTAAAATGTGATTAAAAGATCAAGTTTAACTAAGTTTAACCAAAGCATTAAATTTAACTATTAACTAAAAAATACTCTTGTGCTTGCCCCTTCTCCAAAGATCCCATGCTGCCTCCCCACGTCCCACAGTAACCCTGCCAAGTATTACCTTATCCATTGTATAATGGATTGAAGAATTCAAGGTTCCTGCTCAAGATTAGAGAGCCGTACCCCAACCCTTTCTAGGCCCCTCTAGAAGCTGTGTAGAACCTCAGAGACGCCTAAGGTTCTGGTTTAATGCACAGGTGCAGCCCCTTGCACCTGACTGCTAACTTATCTAGAATTCATATTCAAGGTTTCTGCCTTAAAAAGTCCTATGATACAGACATATTCAAACAATATTTCCGGTGAAACAAAAAGGAGTTATTGCAGAGTTGAAGTGCTGTCTTGTCTTGTCATCCACAGAGGAAGGAGTTGATCTAGAGGCATGAATGTACACCCTTCTGAGATTTTGCCCAGAGCATTTCAGCAGTAATGCTAGCCTCATGCCCAAATCATCCAGGGTTTACTTGTTCAACTTTTATTTTGCTGGTTTAAGACTAAGCACAGATAGTTGGAATGAGATTATCATTCCTAGTCAGTTGTATAAACTTGCTGAAATTTTGCAATCTCATTATGGAGATTTTCAAATCCAGAAGAGAATACCTGACTAGAGCTTCATAAAGCACCGAGTGTCAGAGAGCATCACTTGTAGCAATTACATAAACCACATAAAAAGAACTAAGTTGATGCATATTTCCTATAACTGTGCTAGGAAATGCAGTTCTTAAATTGATAATTTTACTTTAAGAAAAATAAATTTAAAAGTATTAAAACCCCCATAAGAATCTCAACATTTCTTGAGTCCCTGTCTCCCTCTCTGAAGAAGTTGAAAGTGTTATTCTGTTTTATAGGTATTTTGCTATTTAGAAAATAGCTCCTAATAGCACATCATCTCGGCTAGCCACAAAGCACCGCCAAAGACTTAAATTACATACAAGAAAGAAGAAAAGCCATCTCAGCTATAGTTATCTTCAATTTAGTTAAAGAGACCAAAATAGTATGTGTGTAACCGGTATCTTCTCAATACAAGTACCACAGGTTTTAGGTTCCACTGACAGTAGGAACCTCGACACAAAACTGAGCTTGAACTAAGCATGTGCCATTATGGACATCAAAGAAACATGTGAATGCTTTGTGGCTGCTTTTACACACTCCAATGTGTATTTTTGATAAAAGACATTTTTAGGATATTACCTGGGGAAGGAATATTCATTCATTCATAGGGATAAAATTGGGGAGTTCCATCCTGAACAGTGTCACTTACCTTGTCTATTTATAGAATAACAAACATTACAGAACCCAGAGCCAAAACTACATCTACACAGTTAGTTCTTTCAAGACTCACTGTGTTTTTAATGAACAAAATTCATGATAACATATACAGGTTATAGAAAGCAGTTTGCAACTTCACTTAATGCCCTTCTTCCCTTTGTATCACAGTAAAATTTTTAACTTCCTTAAAATATTTTAATTCCAGTCTGAAGGAATGTTACCTGGAAATATCTTTAGCAGCACTGACCGCTGAGTAGGTCACCAGTGCCACTACATAGATATAGGTACTCCATTACAAAAACAATATGAAAAATTTTCATCATTGCAAAGGTCAGTTCTGTTAGGAATCTTATTTCGGTGGGATGGAATAAAGATGATAAATTTGCTTTAAATGGAAAAATGAGAGGGGGAAAAAAAAGGAAATATTGTAACTTTCTATCTCATATTGCCAGAGTGAACTATAAAGGCTTTGGTAAATTTCAGCTGAAATAAGCTTACAAAGATCTTGGTAGTCCTTTCACTTTTGCTTGTTCAGAGATCCCAGAGGAACACTACATAGCAATGAATATCTGCAATGCTGAAAATAGAAATACCTTGGCAGGTGTTGTGGAATTAGCCTGAATATGTAAATACAATTTACTTCTATCCTTTTCAGTAAAGATTCAGAATTGACCACTGAATTAGGAAATAAGAAGAATATCTGAAGAACAGAAAAAACATAAAGACCAACAAGTGTCCATTTCATATAACAACATACTTTGGTTCAGGTTATTCTCCAAGGGAAGTTATAAATAGGACAACCCACTACCATGCTTATACTATTGCAAACTTAGTTACCAAACATGCTTTTCACCTGCAGCAGTACTGGCCCACTGTAAGTGAGAGAACAAAGTCCATGTCCCAGTTCTGGCCTTTTTCCCTTTGGCTGCTGGGGCAGTGGGTGACGGAGGTGATAGTAACATGCTCAGCACCTGGAGGGAAAAAGTGCCGCACGTCCCACACCAATAATTATGAATACTTAAATCTACTGGAGTCACTAGAGAAGGCATGGCACTTTAATCCCTCGTTTAAATAAGCACAGCCACTTTGTAGATGTTTGGATACTTTGCTCAGTTTCCCCATCTAAAGACACAAAAAAAGTTGTAATTCATTTTGAAATACAAATCCATTAATCATCATTGCCTTCTCTGTTCTTGGCCTGTTGCAGCTCGGCAAGTCTTAACACAGCTCAGGGAGCAATGCCAATATTAAAACTCTGGTACCATTGTGTACACACTTATCGTCATCATATGACCCTTCCACAGTACAAATTAAGAACATGGCATTCAAAAACACTTCCAAGCAAAAGATACGAACGTGCTACCCTACCAACGTGTTAGTGGGTAAAGACACAGACATACATACAGAACATTAATAATATTTTTTTCCTTACTTGGCTTTACTTGCTCTTCCTGTGCTATTCCAACATCATCAGAATCAGACAATTCTTTTATGAAATTGGAAGGAAACATGCCAGTCTTTCCATTGAGTATACCTTCCCACCAGCCCTCTTCTACCTGCATCAAGATAAAAACAACAAAAAAAGGGGTGTTAACATAAGCAACACTTTACAGAGTTACAGTATATACATGATTTTCAGTAACAATGACAGTAATGATTTTTAGCAGTTTGTATTAATTTCAGTTATAAGGAGTACATGGCACAGGCTGAAGACAGCACATATTTTATTATTTTTTTAATAAAGTAAAACCAAGAAAGACGCATGCACCCTTCTCTAAATGTCAGCAGTACTGACAGCATCCAGAGGCATGGACGAGCATTAAATAAAAGGATAAAAGAACAACTAGAGAGCCCACAGTGTCTCCACTTTTCAATTTTTATGGATATCAGTTCAATCACTAAATCTTTAGTGCACACCACACTCCCATTCATGACCATCTTCTTAATGTATATGAGTTACAGATTATAAGAGTTTAAATTCCTAACTTGTCAATTGTGAAAGAGATATGCCTGCAAAGGGCTATTCAGATAATCTAAACTTTGTATCTTAACATAAATCATATGAATGTTCCTGCCTTCCCCATCAAAATCAGAAATTCTCCATTTTAAAAATTAAGAATGTTGCTACATCATTAATGTGTTAATGTAAGAATTCTTCAGAGAACAAAGAACAGTACTAGTGCATGTTTGACTCTAGATTCACAAAGAACTACTGAAATACATAATAATGATACAGTCAGCAAGAGGAGAGACACCTCCTATCCCAATCCCAAGAGAAAATATCACCTAAAAATGACAAATTGTCTCCTGTATAACCCATTCAGGATTGAATGGCAGTCAGGCAGCAAAATGACAGACCTTAGAAACTAGATGCCTTGAGGTTATAATGGCACAGCAAGAAGTGATTTATTATATGCATCAGCTAAACACAATCTTGACAGATAAATATTGTCTGTCACACACTGTCCATTCACAGAAAAAAAATGACAAGGGTGGACAGGATCAGTCTGTGACACATCAGTCTCCAGTAATGTTTGACCAATCTCTTTCCTGCCCCCAACAAAAATTATTGAAATAGAAAGTTACAAGTTGAGGGTGTTCACTTTTACTGTTAGAAAAACGACCCCATATCTTAAATGGTAATACTTAATTATTATAGAAAAAAAGTCTGTTTTGTATCACTTATCTGTGAAAATCTCAAGTTCTTAGAAAACAAATCTCTTAATAATACAAGCAAATATTTTCTCAAACTAGAGAGGAATGGCTGAATTTTTTTCAACTTAGCTACATGTACAATTTTACTACAAAGCAAATTGCTGGTATTTCAGGAGTGTTTCCTGTGCTTTCTCCATCTTCATCCTTTTTAGCATATTTCTTGTCCTCCTGGGCTGATTTTTTAATTTAATTTGAAAAGAGTTCAGACCAGCACAGCTACTTTCACTTAATCTCAGTACCTGTCCATGGCAAAACTTTGTTTATTTGTTTTCCCCAAATGCATCAGGAGTATTAGTGAGGCCAAACACAAATCTGGAAATAATGGCTACTATCTTGCTGCTACTTCAGAATACAGAATACAAATCACTCAACCATTTCAGTGGGGTGCAGGTTTTTTGCATGATATTATCAAACTCTCTAAAAGGTACTATTTGCTTTTCTTTTCCAGCCAAATTCAAAAACATGTGGAAAACTGAAACTGCATGACGCACAGCACTTAGTAGACTCTACAAATTTTATCTCTAAATACATATACGTATATGATATATAGAGAAAATATAGAACATGGCTAAGACTCTACACTATAAAATATTTCAATTTTTCTAATGCATTGTTCCCAGATGGCTCTATTGATTAGAGCTAAACATTAAACCATAACTGCATTAGCTGATTGGCCAGAAGATCAATCACAGGGGAATTACAGAGTTCCCAAGATTCTTGCTTTGCAACATGCTGAGATTACTTGACAAAAATAAGGTAACCAATATCACTCAGTTCCACCTTCCCCTCAAGTAATTTTCTCCTGCTCACTTCTTCCAGTGCAATACTTCACAGTTTTCTTACAAGTTGACATTAACACCCTTTATGTAGCGTGTCGATGTATCGATCTTTGTGTACATATACAGAAATAAACACATACAAAGATCCTTATACAGGTAAATCTAAATTGGATGTGAATATACTCAGAGCATTCATTAGCTGATTATAAATTTTCCAGCTCATATAATAATGAATTATCTGAAAGTACCATGTCATATTTAATAATTTTACAAATTCAGAAAAATATAATGCAAAACATAGATTTTTTTTTTTCCCCCCTCAAGAAAATGCAGAATCATGTTAGGAAGACATCAGAGATTCAGGTCAAACTGGCCATCCCAAAGATGTATTAGGAAATCTTCATCGAAAGCACCAAAACTTTATGTTAAAACACTATAGCTATATGCTACATGTTTTTACAAGCCTCAAAACACACCAGCTAGAGATTAATCCATACAATAAAGAAGACACTAAAATAGCCCCAGGATTTAGTTATCCCAAATTGCCACACGGTTTGAAAAGTCACAATAATTCCCAGCCAATAAAACCTTACAAATGAAAATCCATTATTCATGGAGGTAATCCATCTGGAGGTACAAGCACTCAATAAAATTTGTTACTATAGTATTATAAAAAAATGCTTTCAGGATTTATACATTTAGGTCCTGATTTATGACCAGCACTCATATGTTGAACCTAACCATCTAAAAAGAGGAGGATTTCATTCAGTAGTCTGTGTCCCTATGCCAGAAAAGAAGTTTTACTATTTGTAATACCTTACACATCAAATGTAAGTTCAGCCTGAATATGAAGTTTTTGTTTTTAATCAGAAAAAGAATCTATCCAATCTGCCAAATGTAAGCGGTTACAGACAGAGGTATTTTCAAGAGGTGTTTTCAATGTGTTATATCTATTCACCATCTTTTGGAAGACACGGCATGTCCTAATCTTGCCAAGCCCCTAGGCTGCCGGTACTGCTGTCACACCACATTTGAAGAGCAACAACATACAGGGAAGTGACTGAAGATACTTCATTACTTCACTTAAGGAGGAAACAACACATGCACCCAACTGCAACTTAATGTCACGTGTGGGGCAGGGACAGATGCAAGAGCAGACAGCTGTACGCAGTCCAACGCCTGGATGTGATTGAATGAGATACAAACTATAGTATCACCAGAGAGTGGTCCATCACTTCTAGAGAAACACATCACATTAAGAAGCCTTGCCTTTGGCATTTAAAGGGAAATTTAATCTACATAATAGTTATGCAACATTCAAATGTTCTTTCAATATCATTGGGGTTTGGGGTTTTTTTTTTTTTACATTTTCAATGGAGAAAGAATACTTCCACTATGTTTTTAATTGACTTAATCAGTAGAGCATTGTTTGATATAAATAAGGTTTTTGAAAGCCATAAATCATTCAAAATATACTGTTTTACTTTGTTAGAAAGTGAGTATTTAATCAAATTGTGAGATCCCAGCACAGAATAACAACCAAGACCAGAAAGACAGTAAGAGCTTGTAATTTTGTAATTTTACTTACAAATAATCACATACATAAGAAATAATAATGAAGTACTCGAAACAGATACCATGGAAGTGGATAGACAGGAAAATAACACAGAGAATAATACGGGTGAGACACTCAGACACACAAACAAGAAATTGTCAAGGACTAGGACATTAAGCTGCTTAGAAATCGACAAAAAATTATTGAAATGAGCCAATTTCCATGTTTAAAGTACACAAAAAATAAAAATGAACATAATATGACAGCACTTGAAGCCTTCAGGCAAACACAATAGTTCTATTTCAGACTGGGAATGCAGCTAAATTCTGTAACCGTAAGGCAACCAAAGGTAACCAAACCACTTCAGTAGATCACTAGGACTATAAGGACATGTTGCTTTGTATTTTCTTTAGATTTTCTCTTCATGGTCAATACAATCTGCAACATCACCCTTTAAAGAGAGAAGTGTTAGAGGAAGCCTAGCCTGACCTGCAGCACAATAAACCTTGTTTTTCTAAGCCTCAACGCACCTTCCCTTGAGGGGACTGGGCGGTCATCCCTGTGACTCCAGGATGGGATACCCAAAAAGAGCAGGAAATGTTAAGGGCACCTACCAGCAGTTGCTTGTCAGAATATCTAGGACTGCCACAGCTGCTTACTTACACCTTGCTACATAATTCATAGGCTAAAGTTGTTAAATGATTAAAATGTTCAGTTGTTTGGAATCACTGATCTAAAATGTGTTTCCAATAAACAATTGTTCCACAAGCTTTTCTACTACCTGCAGGTTTGTCTATTTGGCTGACAGACTACTTACAGCTCAGCTAGGGCAAAGGAGGGAGGCTTTGAGTCAGCAAAGGTTTCAGGTGGAAGAAAGTCTTCCTGCATCACAACAGAGTCTTTCTGGACTGTTAAAACCCAAACACAGTCTCAGGAATAAAAGCAATTCCAAAGCCAGGCAGCAGGAGGGAGAGAAGCCCATGGTCAACAAATTTTCTTTTCCTTCAGAAGAACTAGAGCACAAAAAGCAAAGGAAGAAAACCTCCCTTATTTTATAAATTCTGACGGAAGATCTTGAGCTTGAAGGACAAAGCAATCATATGTTGAAAGGAAATTAAAAACATCGATTCCCAAGAGGCGAAATAAACAAATCATACTCACTGCCCATAGGAAAAGAAATTTTGGAAACAAGACCTCAACAGAAGACGGTTCCTACAGTGCCACTTGATAGCTTATTCTGGGAGTGCATTCAGACTGAGCCATACTCATGAGATGTCAACCAGCCCTTGGGCTTCTGCTACAGCACATCTGGAAGCTGTTTTGATAACTCTGGTGCAGAAGGGAAGAATTAAAATCTGCACAAGTACCTTGTATTTGGGGATTGTTTTAGCTTCAGAGTTCTTCATTTTACAACCTCAAAGTGTGCTTTGGGGTCTTTGAGGTTTTTTTTTTCCTTTTTTTTTTTTTTTTGTTTTTTTTCTCCTTTCTATATAAGACAGAGACACTTCTCCGGCCTTAATTTGGAATATGCAGCTTGACAGAATAATTGTAACATCTACATCTCCGAGGCAGCTGGCAGGGAGAGGAAGAGCCTGAACTCCACGAGCAGCCCCCCGAGTAATGCTGCTCATGCAAGACCGTTTTTTTTGTGTTTTTTTTTTTTCTTTTTTTTTTTTTTTGGTGTGGTTTGGGTTTTTGTTCGTTTTTTTTATCTTCTAAGTAAGAAACTGAGGGACTGAGAGAGCAATCACATAGAATTGGAATGATCCTGTAAGGAATCAGAGGTATTTGCACCCTTATTTCCACAAAGAAGCCTCCTACCACATGAACTAACCGTACAAGTGGTAGTCAAAGAAGTCCTTGTGAACTACCTGTTGGATCAGGAAAAACACCTTACCACAGGATTTCACAGAAAAGTAAATGAGGCACGTGGAACCCCAGCATTCATTCCCAGCTGTTCTGCAGTATTATACAGTTCTGTACTTGTGGCATAGACCATCCCCTTGCCACTAATAAATAATTCCCTTTCAGCTTCACAGCTGTCAAAATAAGTTACTTTAAGGAAAAGTCCATCTCAATCCCCAGTGCCTATCCTGTTCTTGGAAATGGGTTGAACCACTTTATCTCATAATAACAAAAACACCCAAAAACCAGCAACCTTGCCCAAGAGATGCAACAGATTTGTAAAAAATTAGTCTGTATTTTTATAATTTAGAATGAGTTCCTTATAGGATTTGATCACGTAATATATGGCAACGTTAACTAAAAGTCAAAGAATAAGCTCAGTGGTATTATTGTCTCAAAGACCTATTTGTGAGCTTAACTCCAGGCACTACACACTGCCAAAAAGCTGACTTCCCAGCAGGATAAGGCCACAAGGTATATAGCAGCACGACAACAGACCAATCCCAAATGAAAGCAGGAACTGCTGAATGACATGCCAAATGTCCTTATTCTGGTGCTGCAGGTTAATTGTCTGGCATCCCATGAAAGTCTAAGGGTGAAACATAATTGGAATTCTGATATCTGCATTTAATAAGACAATTAGTTACAGTTGTATTTTGGGACAACTGTAATTAGAGTTATAGCTAATGAGCTAGGAAAATGACAAGCAAAAAGCTATCAATCACATATTAAACTTGTACGTAAACAATGATGAAAACGCTTCTCTTGTTAGTTTCAAATGCACTTTTAATTTAAGTCTCTTAATTAATGTCTCATGGGTATCAGTGTCTCTGTAGTTACAGAAACCTCTAGTTTAACAACCAGCATTTTTATCTATTGTGATGAATGTTTGATCTTATTATAATTAATTTCTAACTATTTAGAACAAATCGGAAGGAACTGTGAGTTCTGAACATACACAGCCTCCAAGGATACCTAAGTGATGACAAGCCTGGCATTTCAAAACTCACACTTGCTGTTGTTTCAATCCACTGTACAGCCAAACCACTTTGCCACAAAAGGAATTTCCAGTAGTACCTACCACTACCACGGACATAAAAAGCCTTTCAAAAAGTATCTTATCCAATCTGTTGGCACTAGGAAAAAGGATCTGGGGCAGCTTTAGACGCTACTACACACTTTAGGTGTTAGTTAGCACCCTGAAGCAGAGGTGGGAGAAGGGAACAAATCCTCAGCGTGTCACCATGTGATATCACAGAATCACAGAATATCAGCATAACCTATTTTCACTGGGGGTCTGGAGAAACACGCTTGGGCAGTGATGGAGGCAGCTGAGAAGACTTGCATTCCCTTCTGCCAGCCCTTTGCTGGAGGCAGTGACCTTCAAGGGGTTCGAGGAGGAGCAGAATCCATTTCTTTAAGGATGAAGGCAAACTAGCACAGTACAACAGGAACCAGCTTTAATTGCAAGAGGAACAGTTTAATGAGTTGTCAACCATAACTGACATTTTAAACATATTTTTTGCTAAATACCCGCATAAAGACATATGGACAGTATTTTGATCTAAACAATATCCGTTTTAGTTTGCTGTTAAGTCAGTTAGGGATCAATTTATTTCCAACTGAGCAGAAATCCACAGAGATTTGAACATACTAATCTAAGCCAATTTAAAACCAATTAATTCAACTGATGTAACTTGCTTAGTAGCATACAATAAAATATTACCTATGGGAATCTGAGACTTCCTACTCATGATATAAAAATGGGATAAGAGAAAGGATCAACTGGACATGGAAAGAAAGTGACCACTAATATTCCAATTACCCGCTGAGCCACTGTAAATAATATTGAAGATGCTATCATCCAATTTTTCATCTGGAGTGATGATTAAAAAAAAATAGGTATTTTGCAAGAATTTCCTACAGTTGTCATCTACGTGGGAGGGTTTTTTGCTATTGTTTTGGGGTTTTTTGTACAATAACACAGTGTGATTTTGGCCCTTGCAAAAAAAAAAAAAAAAATCTCAATTTTCACAGCTGAGGAAGCTATATTTTTTTAAATAATAAGTCTTTCATATCAAACATTTCACATAAGGAGCATCAAATGTGGGTGGGTGTGATGTGGTGGGGTGTTGTGTTTTTTGTTTTGTTGGGGTTTTTTGTTTGTTTGTTTTTTTAAGGTTGGACTCAATGATCTCAGAGGTTCCTTCCAACCATGGTGATTCTGTGATATAATGACATAAAACATTATGAAGCATTACCTCTAACCAGAAAGGTAAACAATGAAATCAGTACATTGGTTGGTGCAGCTTTATATATCAAAGTTCCTGTTTCAAAAGAAAAATTCTGCCATACTTTTTCGAGGAATTAACACTACTATGATAAGGGCAGAAGAGGAAGTAATAACAGCAGGTGTTCAGAATCAACTGCTTGATATCAACTATGAGGGAAAATAAAGGTCATACAACAACCGTTCCTGAGGTGCTGAGAATTTTTTCTCTAAATCCTTTTATTTTCCCTCTTCCACCAGCTGATCTAGTTCCACCTAGAACAGTCAGACAATGTCCTGGATTGCATGAATGCACCAGATGATGCCTGAGGCAGAGCTTATGTTTCAGTAGCTGGCAGAACAGCGCATTTCGTAAGGTCAAAGTGGGCACAGCCTCACCTGTGTAAGCTGCTCTGCTTCAGCATTTACTTACGGCCAGTGGTTCAAGTCAGCCATGGGCAATCATCTTCCACACTAAGTAAAACTAACTCCAGTATGACATTCTTTAGGAGTGCCAATCAAAAAAGCAGCCAAGACAATGTATTTTCCTAAATCTTACAATCAGCAAGTTGCCTATGCTTTCTTCAACAGTAGCAATTCAAAGTACAATTATGAGGATAAGACTACCAAGTCTGTAATCAGCAGTCCAAGTGGGTTTCAAAAAACACCCCCTTAAGAATAATCTCACATGCAAGTCCAGGAATGTTTCGCTTTCATAGTTCTACATCTTTCAATTTTAATACAAACGTTTTTGGTGTCATTTGGATTTAAATAAATCTGTTATTTATAATTAAGTTGTTCAAATGTATACGAAGACAAGAGATGCATTTCTTAAGAGAAGTCTAGTGTCTCATCTAAATTATTTAATCATAGAACTCATTCAGTAGAGTTAATTTGTTGGCTGGATACTAGGAAGGGTTTTATTCCATCTCTTTACTCTTGAAAGACACAGACTTAAAAGTTTTAAGTAGGACAACTGACGAAGACATTTGTGTGGCCATGTGAGGTCAAGTATACTTCAAATTCCACAATGAGAACAGCTCATGTGAGGCCGTGAAACTCATAATAATATTGGGTTTACTTTCTCTTCAAAATACGCTCTTAAATATCTTACAACCTTGACATCTCCCATTACAATTCTGCTCACAGACAGAATAAGGTTAGTTAAGTGACACATCATGTCTGATTCCAGGAAGAGCTATGTGCAGAGCTGGCGTGCACAGGTAGGTTAAAGGAAAACCCGTGATCACTAAACCTCTTACATTCAGATGTGAGAATTTAATCTCTCATAAGAAAATGCTGGATGTCATGCAGATTGCAGTAGAATTTATCTTCTTTTAGAACTGATTTCTTAAGTGACAGATGCAGGAAAAAGAAAACTAATCATAGATCCTTGATAAGGAAAAAAATGTTGACTTATGAGCTGCTAAGTAACAGGGGGAAAAATCCTACAAATAAACGATACCAGCTGAAACACACCTTTTAATGGCTGCTCAAGCAGACTAAGCTCTTAGATCTTTTTAAAGCTAAGCAAATAAAGACTAAATGAGTTTGAATGCGTTCTACTTAAAGGTTTCATGTTAGCATTTTGACTTTTGGTCCTAATGCTATTAAGTTCAAGAAAATATTTCTAAAATCATATTTCTAAAATCTCTAATGGAAGAAACCAGAAGATACTGGGAATGAACAACATTCCTTGATCCTGCAACCAGATTCATCCATGCAAAGAAAATTTCATCTCTGTCCAAGCTTTCATAATTTGTTCCCAGTCCTAAGAGATGTGCATTCATTTTCCACATCCATTTCCACCCCAAATAAGTGCATCTTGAGTCTCTAAAGAATTTGTTGGGGTTTTTTTTTCATTTGGTTGGTTTCTTGCTGTTTTGGGTTTGGGGTTGGGTTTTGTTTTGGTTTTTTTTTTTAAACGGATTATACTAAAATGAAATTCTTAAAATTTGCAGACAAAGGTGAAAGCCATAGCTGAACTCCAGAGGGTTTCAAGTGAAATTCTTAAATGAGTTTAACTCCGTAAAGATAATTCTTCCCTGTGGCTGTCTTAATAAAATTGGGAAGAGCTTTTTCTGCTGTAATCTTTGTTCATCAGAGATTTAAACTCAATAGCCCTGTAGCACAAGCCCTGAGCTTTTTCCCTGAACGGAACCCAGAAGTGTCAACTGATCAAGTAAAAGCAGCAGAAGTGCTACAGCGGAAAAAACCCTCATGAAATCCTTAAGCAAACAACCACATCCTCTCACCCCCAACAGTAACCCAAAGCAGACACGTCAGTATACCAGAAAAGAAAAATGTCTGGTTTAAATTATGTCTTAAAACACACTGTATCTAAGAGCTTAGCACGCACACAATATGGCAGAACTGCATGTTATATTCCATTCAAGATCTGCTCACCTCTCCCACAACTTCAATGATGTCACCAACTTTTAATTCCAGTTCATCTTCATTTTGAGGCATATAACTGAAAGCCACCTGACATCTTCTTCTTCTGTTTCTCTCTCCTGGTGGAAATGAGGAAAACAGGAAAATTGTAAAATGAAAACAAAATTCCATGCCAAACATAAGTCAGGGGAAACGCTTAAAGATGAAATATTCTACTTTGAGTACTATTAAAAGAATCTGAATGTGTGCAATGCTTTGTATATATGCCTAGAATTAATTTACAAAAAGAGGGTAGAGAAAAGATTTCTGGTGCATATTATTTCTTTCAACTATTTTTATAAGTCAATGCAATTAAAAATTTAAAATAAATTGTGGGAATTTTTTCCTTTCTGTAAGGAAGGAAATTCATGAGCCAAAATTTAACCAATAGATTGTGCTTCCTAGGGACAGGATGGACAAACTTTACCCAGAGGATCTTTCCAAATGTGTTTGATATAATTTCTCTTCTAGTCTAATGCATGGTGTAGGCAAATACAGAAATTGGAGAGGTGGGGAATGATACAAAACCTTGTGGCTTTTGCTGATATGGTAATAAGCTCTCAAGTGATTATTTTGTCCTGTATCTTTTTCTCCATAATTCCTTCACAGGTGTACAAATATCTCACTAACCATTTTTTATACATATTTTTTACATATATATATATATATATACACACACATACAGATATATATGTGTGTGCGTATGTGCACCTATTTCCAAAGTACAGAAAACAGAAGGAAAACTGATCCCAAAGGACTCCCAAAGCTATGTATGCCACTGGGTTAGTTTTGTTAAGACAGGCTAATTTTGGTAATCAGTGAGCCACTGAACTGATATCACCAGCCATCTTGCTCTTCAGCTTGGATGTCCAGGCTCCCATGAGAAGCTAGTATGAGAGTGCATCTTTGGATGCACGACTGGAAAGAGGCTTGAATTCATCTCTCTGAATAAAAGTATGATCCTTTACTTGACCCTTCTGACATATCACTTTCAAGACAGACAGATAAACTAAAGATTTAGTTCCAGAATGTTTACTGGGTTACATATAATTATAGTCGTATGATTTCTAGCAGAAGGGAGGAGAGAACTTCCCAAAATTAAGCTGCCAAAGCTTGCTGCTCAGCCTCCGTTAGCTGAAGGACAACTTACTGACATGAATCACAGCCATATTGGAATGTAGTGGGGGAGGAGAAGGCAGGAAGAAAGAAATCATTCAAAACATAGGATTCACTGATTACTCCCTCTTCTCTAGAAGACGTGCAATGCATAAACCATGCTGTGTTGTATTATTTATATACATGTATCCACACATGATATACACACAGCTCTACACAAGTAAACGTACTTTGTCTTATGCTGTTTGTCTGAACTGTTAAACATGCTCAAGACACACCACGATCAGTGTAAACACTGTCCAAGAAAGGCCTTAATTGGACATTGAATTACATAAATGGATCTTATGGTCAGTCTATTATTTTCCCTGCAACAATCTGATAATCCTGCTCAAGGTCAAACAGTAATTTTTTTTCCAGACCTTTTTTTCCAAATCTATTAATTGACACTAGAGAAAGAAGGGAGAAGGGACACCATTGAATTTGGCTTTCTGACAGTATTTTTCACAGCCACTGCAATCCTGCACAAGTGGCAGCTTTTTGAATGTTAAAATTAATACCTTAATGCAAAGTAACCAAACTCACTCAAATTGGCCCTTTTTTCCACCTACAGATGACTGTTTGTTCTTTACCATCTAAACTGAAATGGTCCTAAATTGACAACTTTACACAGCTGCATTCAAAATTACTTAAATATAGTAAATACCTTCCATATTGAGTGCTTCTTTGATTGTGCAAAAGAGGCTGGCTATTTTCCCAAAAGATAACATTCCCACTCTGATTTCTAACATCAAGTAGCAACTGATGTGCTGATGTTGCCTGATGTGACAGACGTCAGTTGCCACCCTATTTAATAATCAATATTGTGCGACTCTTAGAAAATATTTTTGAGATTGCTGAGAGAGTAAGAAATAAACACAGTTATGGATGTTAATAATAGAACTGTATGAATCCTTCCCCCTCCTACCCCATAAAGTCTTTTTTATTACTGTATAGGAAATCTAGTGGAAGTCTGCATTTATCTCCATTAGTCTCATGGTTGTCTCACTGCTCTCCCTCTCCTCCTAATTTTTTCTCTAGAGAAATACGTTAAGTTGAGAGTAGCAAGCCAACAAGAGGCATAGACTCTATGTACGAACTAGTTCCTCTCTGTGGTCTAATGCACAACAACTGATCCAGCAGTGAATCCCTTTGGTTTTAAGGGGAAGGTGCTGTTGGACCCCTTGTGCATGCTAATGTTTGGGGCACTTGAGCAGAGCATAAGTTGTGTGAAGAGCTCTACAGCCAAGGGGTATCGGATTTTTCTTATACTACAGCAACCTAGGTAACACAGCAGTATGAGTTTTCTAAGAAAACAGAGCTGATAGAAAAAGAAGTCAGAGTAACCAAGCTGGGCATATACAAAATCTGTTAGCAAAGAAAAACTCTGGTTTTGCAAATACAGTATTAGCAGTCCAACATCACTGAGTTTTTGTCTGTTTCTTAACTAGCACAAAGTCTCCAAAGGCAGCATGGTCAGGAACCAGAAACACCAACTAGGACAGGTAACAAGCAGTTTTGGCAGAAACACTGAAGTCTTGGTCTTCTCTCACCATTACCCCTTTTGTTAATATTGCCACTTACCACAGAGTATTACCACAGTCTATGCTTTGACTGTACGTCATCTGAGATCTTAATGGCACACTGACTTTAAAAGGTAAGTAATTTGACTCATCGATGTAAAGTTAATTTTAAACCATACAGGGCAGCAATTCCACAATGAAGACTGCAGCTACTTTCTAATCTAATCCATTTTCCCCTAACTTGTAAATTGATGAAGGAAATATTTTGTAAGATGTTTTTTGCATCCTTCTCCACACTTCAGCATAAACTGAGTTACTTGCAAGTGACAAGTTACCGAGTGGTGAAAAGGCAGGTAATAAAACCCAGTACTTTAAAATCAAAAAAGGTGTGCTTCAAGGTCCTCACTGGGTTTTGAAAAGCTTAAAAGAAACAAAAAATAGGATCCGTGAACTTTTACTAGCCCATGTATAACAATTTGTAGCAAGTAACCTGCTGCAGGCAGCACCACTGGGCTCTGCCTCCTGGTTGCAGTTGTCTGCTTTTTCGTTTCCCCGTAGCTGTGGCGCAACACCAGAAATGTTTTGAAGTCAAGAAGCCTATGAGCTGCAGGTTGGGAACTAACTGAGCTCCATTTTATTCAGAACAAGCCATCACACAGAAATAATGTCACTCATTCCTGTAAAACACACTGGCTCACATTTACACAGTTATAATAAACCTCAAAGGAAAAAAAATCACATGCCTAGTTCATGCACTCAGTTCTTAAAACAAACCAGGGAGCTACAGAGAATTTGCTGGGCATGTACCAGTGACTGCAAAGCATATTGCATCTGAAGTGATAGCACCAAGACCTCAACAACTGCGCCGCAGAGCATGCCTGACTGCCCCACTCCCTGTAAGGGCTGTGTTGAAGGCACTGAACCCTTACGAAGCATCTGCAGATCTGGTGCAGGAGGAAAGAAAATGGACCTTGCACACGCTGTGAAAGGTGTCATGTCACAAAGCACCTTAAGGGCGATGCTGGCTGCCCCCTTGTTTGCAGCTGTTGGTTGCAAATTCCTGCTCACTCCACCTAAGGCTACCATTCCCTCTGCCTGGAGAGGTGAATTGCTTCTCCAGTCATTCCCCAAACACTTTGACTCAGAATAAAACTTGGTAGCTTAGCAGCGTAAACAACAGGCTTTGTTAAATCAGCTACTTTTGGTTTTTATCCTAGAATTCACCTATGTCATTGTAGGTGTCCCGGAGCTGAATGTCTAAATCTGAACCTATCACTCAGGAGTGGAGAGAACCTAATACCTCCTGTTTTGTCACTGTCACTGTATTGTCACTGTAAAATAGACCACTAAAATACATCAGATGAATGACTCTAGAGATGTCTTTTTCTACTAGTGTGGCTAGATCAGACCTCAACATCTAAATTTAAAAGGTCTAAAGTTAGGTCAAATGGAAAAAGATATGAACATATATTTAGAAAGGGCATAAGTCTAATTTGTTTCAAAGTGGTGTTTGATCAGATTTTAAAAATGGTGCGGCTGTCTGTAACAGCAGGAGACCATAAAGGCGCTTCTTCCAGCTGTACACATGCTAGAGAATGATCTCCAGACATTTAAACACCCCTCTGGCATTAGCAATGAAGACACAAAAGAGGCAATGACAACATATCCTCATTCAATGCTTACCTCTGTAAGGAGCACCAAAAGCTGAGGAAATGCTACACAAGAAGTCACACTGGTCCTTACATGTTGCCATCGGACCAAGGAAAGGTCACAAACTGACAGCATGAGATTTGATGAAAAGTGCAGCAACAGCAGAGCAGATAGGAAGCAAACTATTTCAAAATGGACTGGAATTTTCAATCCAAACTACTTTTATTAAACTTAAAACATCTGTAATGAGACAGATATTTATATAAACATATTCATGTGTGAACGGGTAATATGGTGGTTTCTATAGAGCCTACTTTTCACTGATGCCAACATCTTTGTAGCCTGTCCTGTCAGTGAAAACCAAATGGTTAACTTTGCTAACAGAAGGTCCATCAACTCTACATACTAATCTACTTTCTTCTTCAGCACAAAAGAACAAGTACAGCAATCCTTTTGATAACACAGTACAACGACTGTACAGACTCAAAAAAACTATATTCAATAAAAACATTCAGAGAACAGACCCATGGAGCAAATGTCTGTCCCTCTCCCTGCTGACAAGAGGTATACCTAAATGACTGACAATCTCTTTAAAACTAGGCCCCACAGTTTTGTACTTGAAGAGAAGGCTTCAGGGAGACCTTACAGCAGCTTTCCAGTACATGAAGGGGGCCTACATGAGAGATGGGGAAGGACTCTTTATCAGGGAGGGTAGCGATAGAATGAGGGGTAATGGTTTTAAACTGAAAAAGGGGAGATTTAGATTAGATATTAGAAAGAAATTCTTTCCTGTGAGGGTGGTGAGACACTGGAACAGGTTGCCCAGAGAAGCTGCGGATGCCCCATCCCTGGAAGTGTTCAAGACCAGGCTGGACAGGGCTTTGAGCAACCTGGTCCAGTGGGAGGTGTCCCTGCCCATGGCAGGTCCCTTCCAACCCAAACCATTCTATGATGCTATGATCTATGTTAAAAAAAGACATACTAATATCATTGTGGCTCAGACAAACAATCCAACCCAGTTATTCCTATATTTCTTTTATTATTTTATTTTAATAAAGGAGCATTGCTATGGAAATTGCATAGGCTAGGCTGGGGACTAAGTCAAGGTTTGTGGCATGAGGAGCCTAAAAAAATTTTCCCACATCTAAAAAATTTCAAACACACTAAAGCACATAGCAGCCCCTGCAGACCCATGGGCTTTCCTTTACTGCAGGCTTGCTGGGCAGGCTCAGGTGAACCATGGAAGGAAACTGAGCTCCACTGGGCCACCCTTCAAGTAGATGCCAAGTGACTGAGCTGAGTAAAACTGTTTGTCAAAGAAGACCCTTTCAGGAAACTTGGAGGAAAAGTTTCCTGTCTTCTATTTCAGATTTCTCTGCATGCAGTATCGTCTGTCCATCAGCCTCAGTTGCGCTTCCCATCCTTCCAGCTTTCAAAGCTATATCTGCAGCTGGGGGGAACTGGTTCAGTGCACAGTGTCTCCTGGTTAGACAAGCTGGGCTGTGATATGACTCAGCTAGAAACCAGTTCTAAATTTAATGTGCAAAAAGACAAAAGACAACCATTGTACAACCAAGAGATGACGTATGTGCTTTAGGTTGCACATTACTGATTTTAATGGTACTGATGGAGTTCTGGTACAGCTGTTTTGGACTGCCAGCCTAGAAGGTTACTGTATTACTTTTTTTTTTGGTTACAAATCATTGAACTGTGTATATTAAAATCCAAATTAAGATTCAAGTTAAGAAAAAGGTTGAGTTACAAGCTTATGTCTGAGAAAAATTCTTCTTAACACCACTACCCTCAGTAAGTGCTTTTGAGAAACAAAAGTTACCTAAGTAAGAGCAAACAAATAGTTAACGTTTAAAATGTTAACTTTTAAAAATTGCTTTTTTAAAAATACATTGAAGATAGCGTTCAGAGAAGAGAAAGATAAAACTGCAAGGAGAGGTGAGGGGAGAGGGAATATCTGAGGTGCTTCCAGTACTCTACCAAATGGGTTATGTAAAGGCACTGTGTTTTTCTTCAAGCAGATGACCTGGGAAGTGCCGTGCTTTGACGTGTGTAGCTGAATAATGAAGATTGCAGGAGACTCCATTGAGCACAATTAAGCCACAATGCAATATGCCATCACTGCTAGTAATATATTACTCCGAGTGTGTTAATGTTCTACTGTTACTGAGGAGTAGGTTTTCTCTTGCTAGACTCCACAGCAACACTTCCAGGTTTCAGCCATCTGGCTGCTGCTCTGAATTTTATGACCAAGATTTGTCTGTGAGGAACCTAAAAGCCTGGAAGACATATTTATGTTATGCCATCACGTTTTAACACAAACGCACCATCAGAATAACTGCAAACCTCATATTGTTCAATTAATTCATTCCTTTGTTAAAAACATGCAGCAATATTCAGGCCTTTTATTGTGTATGAGTCTTATGCATAATAGCAGTAATTACTGGAAGCAAAGTACAGCACCAATGTACTACCAGTGGTCATATGCTTTTAGGAGAAAACCATTAATTAACCGAGAAGTGAAGCATTTCTGTATGCCACAGCAGGAGCCAGGCTTGTGCAGCTGACAGACAGAACTGAAATACTAGTGAAGCTGAGATCATTATTTACGCCTAACCCAAAGCAGAAGGAAATGCTAGAAAAGTAACTGTACACAAACTCAAAACACACTTGCACAGTTTAACCATACATCACCAAAATTCTTTGTTTTCCGAGTCTGAAAGTTTTAAAATGCATATAAAAGGAGTAGAAAGTTCTGCAAGTGCAACATCAAGAGTGCAATCATATCATCACCAGTGAATTAGACATAGCAAGTCCAAACTCCAATACGAATGCTTGGCCTTGTCATACAGACTGGATATTTTAATATGTATCTTTAAGGGGGAAAGTGTAAAACAGTATTAAGCTACACAGTAACTCAACCACATGCAGAGGTGAAATGTGTCTGTTCATCAAAGCCACTCTCTATAGTACCAGTATCTTTCAAACTTCATAGTGCCAATGATTATTTTGGATTAGCATTATAAGTGAAACACTCCATCACAAGGCAAAATTGGATCTTGGTGACAGGGTTTCAAACAGTCTTTTCAAACTGTACTTCAAAAGAAGTTACACAGACCTTGTAAACACTGGACAAGCTCACTCCGCTTCTCCCCTGCTTCCAGAGATGCAAAAATATTCCTCAGCAGCAAGTGGTGCCTTTACACCAGCTTTTGCCAAATGATCCATTCTCTTGCCCGTTCTCAACAATAACAATCTGTTGCTCTCATCTAGAGCCTTTCACAAGCAGTACATTCCAAGGAGTTGCAAATGCTTCTGTCCTCATTGATAAGCCAAGGCATATTTCAACAGGGTGGCTTGCCCCAGTCGTTGGTAACTTTGGGACTTAGTTCACTGCCACATGCACTATGTCCCATTGTCTGGCACTGGGGTTCCCCACTATCCCTTCTGCAATTAGCTCCTGCTGACATGAGGGGGACTATTACCCAACACAACCTCTTGCACTTGCCTGTAGATTTGGTTTCTTTTCTCATACTCGGAAATGACTCGCAGTGACAAGACAAGTTGCAAGTGTAACAAAAAAGAGTTTGTTACACTGCCTAGCATACAATTAATACAAAATGACTGTATAAGGAGCTTTAAGAAATACTGCAGGCAATAGAGATCTGTAGCTATAAATTTGCTTTTCTAAAGAACAAAAAATGATACACAAACTTGAAACACTCTTTCTTGGATGGCAGATGAAATTTCAAAATGCAAAAACAGAAACACAAGAAGATTTGCAAATGGCCCATAAAAGGCCTTTGCTGTTTATATTCTCATTGCATACATCTCATGTTGTCATGGGATAATCCCAAAATATTATCCCCTTAGCCAGGTTTTGAGATAGCGGTTGACTACTTTTTGCGCTTTGCTGCTTTTTTGTATTATTTTCTAGAGAAAGCATTTGAATAAACCAAAATTAAACATGAATTGCTATTGCATCTTTCCCACTTCTCATGTGTTCCGTTACATATTCACACCACTTAAACTGCCTATGCACAGTAGCACTTCACAACATACAGTAAATGAAAGTAAATTTGTGGAACCGCTGTGCACATTCTCCTCTCTTTAAATAAAGGCATTTAGATCAAACCACATGGATTCCTACACAGTAATCTCCAAAAATATTAACTTTGTACTACCAGCTTGCTGTTTTGAAGCTAACTTCTGTCCAACTTAACTAAAAAAGACAAAATAAACCCAGATCAGCTTTAAAAATTATGCCTTTTTCTTAAAGAATGCCAACAACTGTGCTACTTCATTTTTAGATATCAGAGTATCAGTACTTTTTGACAAGTTCTCAATCTCTGTAATGATGTTACATTGCAGGTCTTAGTCTGACCTCCACTACACCAGTTTCAGGTAAGCCTCTCTTATCAGGGAAAAAAACCAACCACCATTGTCAAGATTTTATTTTCACTCTAACAGGTAATAACATACATTAAATGAATGTCTCAAGAAATGTTGGAGAGATGCAACCAATTTTTGGGTTGCACTCATGCGAGCTATTACACAATGAACACATGCAATATATCAACAACACTTCACACAAAAAAAACCCCTCTCTCTGATACTGGGTGCTTCAGACATCAGTCAGATTTTTAACCTAGAGTCTTGCTTTCCTCTAGAATATCTATGCAATTTAAATATTCATTTTGAAGCCATTAAAGGCAACAAAGTTAAACAAAAAATATTAGCACATCCACCGATAGAGCAGAAAGTTCACCTTCCTGTCAAGCACTGTTCCTAAAATCTAGGAAACTACATTAAATTTGCCTTGGAACACAAGCCCAGACAAATCCTAAATTCTAGGAAGTCAATGCATGAAGCTAGGAGACGCTCTGGTAAACCAGGAAAATGACTCACCCAGTCTGGTGTAATGGGTCCGATTCTGCAGCACTTACACCAAGACAAGGAGTCAGTTGGGCAGAAACACTCAGGCACGTGTCTCCCACGGCAATTGAGCCATGACATTTTCAAAACCTTGCAGAGAACAGAGCTGTGGCAGGGCTGCTCCCCGGGCTGCTGACACGCACCAGATCAGCGTGCGAGGTTATACAACTACCTGTCCTTCAGCTCTGCTAAAAGGAAACGCACCAGGAGGGGCCCTCAATTGTGCTCCTCATGTTAAGATTTGTTATTATCTCTCAGCTACCATCATGAAAATGCTATAATCCAAAATAACCTGCCGTTTTAAAGGGCATGTTATGCTATACTTTGTTATTTGAAGGTTGCACAAGTGCCCAGGAATACATGTTCAGAAGAACAATAAATAAATATGAGAAATTGAAATAAATCAATTATTCTTGCTGCTGCTAGCCCTCTGAAGCCCCAGGCACCATTAGCTCTATGACAGCTGAGCAGAAGGTAGGTTTCCCAAAAGGTATCTCAGTACTGAAAGTGAAAATTAACATTCACTGTTCCACAACATCCTCAAAAATGAATAGTGCCACGGTATCCACACGGGATAGTTCATTCCACAAGCACAGGACAAGTATTTCTGTATCAGGCAGGCAGATCAGATGGGTATCACTATCCTCCAAAACTTCGCAACAAATGAACTAATGAATATCAGTTCATTATAGTGAATGTTAAAAAGGAAACAAATAATAATGCTATCTGGTTTGGCAAGTCATCAGTCTACACATACAGTGCAGGGGCAGAACAAGTCGCCCTGGGCAATGTTGGAGAAGAAGGGGAGGCAAGCGTTCTGCAATAGCTGCATCAAGCCAGCTCTGCAGCATCTTTAGCTTTTGGTGATGAGAAACTCTGAATGCTGGAGAAATTTTCCGATATTTTCTTGGTTGTTCTCATCAGTTAAAAAAATCTCTGTGGTATTTATAAGCATTGTTTTTTACTAAACTAAACTGACAAATGAACTATTAAGAGTGATGGTTCATGGTAAGAAGGCTGCCGGCAATGTAGTTCTTTAATATAGTATCACTTTCAAAAGATGCCACATACAGATCATGTTTTTTTGGTCTTCTTCCTTTTACCTTTTTCACAATATTCTAACACATTCAGAAAGCTGTAATTTATCAAAAGGGTGTTCAATCAAAAGAGCCAACAGATAAAATGTTCGATTCCCTCATTACTGCCTTGAATCTTTAGCTCTCATGGAAAGCAGGCCTTATACCTCAAAATCCTTCACTACTAAGCACATCCAGACGTTTATAGCCCTGAGTGAAAGGGATTTTCTTGACTGCAGTGATTAATGCTAAACCAACAACACATATCAACAGTGACAATCAAATAGCCCATTTATCCAAACACAAATGAATCCCTAAAGGTTTGTAAAACTCTCCAGATAAGACTTGCATCAAGAAAAATTAACTATCATTGAATAATTCCTATGCCACTCCACAACAGCACATTGCCAATAAAGCTGGAAGCAAGTGCTGAGGAAACTCAAAAAAAGTTGCTCATTAGCATATCTGATTGCACTTTCTACCTGTCAGGCAATCTCAGGCATCTATAATTCATTACATAGTCCAGACAGATAGAAGCCAGACATACTACCATTTATTTTAAAGTATAAATTGTACTACAAAAAACTTACTAAGCACTACAGGCAGAACTTTTAAATTATAACATGTCCATTGACTTATGTTCTAGATGTGGGCAATGTTTTTCTCCCTTATGACTATGCCTTCATTTAATTCAAGTTTCACATACATTTGCATGTCATTTCACTACTGAAGAACACCTAGAATTTGGCAGGATTGTTGGCAGAATAGTAAGATGATCAAAAGGCTTGCTGCCAAAAGACAAATGTATTTTTATATATAGAACACCCAGTACACTTAATAATTATGATCTTTTCCTACAGCTTGTTAGCCACTACTCGATTTCCCTTGCTCCATTTATCACAAATGACTAACCTCTGGTTCCAGTACAGAGATTCCCATTTGTCTACCCCAGAGGCCTAATTTTGTCATAATGACCAACACAATTAAATGGTACTAAGACGGGAAAGATTTGCAAGTGTACATAGATATTTAGGCACCTAAAATGTTAAGTTCCCTCTAAAAGACCTCTGCTTCTACATCTTTCAAGCTCTTTGTAAAATCTCTTCCACAGTAATTTTAACACAGCACTGGTTGTTATTGCAAATAAGTATCCAAGGTAGACAGCTACAAACTACATGATAGAATATGTTAATCCTGAGTCGCATGAAAGACAAACAAAGAGAGATTGCTCAACATCGAGGAAGAGATGAAAAAAGGCCTCTAAATACTTGCGTTCTGAGAAGCAAGAAGGGAAAGACCCTCAAAGCAGATTCAGTCAGGAGAGCAGGAAGCAGGAGGTGTTCCAGCATAAATGGAAAACTGAAAACATGGAGTATCTTACAACCGCAGGAAAAGATACCAGTACAAAGTGATACAATAATTTGCCCCTATGTGCTCAACCCAAGCACTGCTGCTCACAAGTATCCAATATTCTACTACCCCAGCTTTTACTCACTGCTCCCTTATTATTCTGTTTCCCCGCATGACCAAAGAAAACCACTCTGAAATCCTACAGGGATGCATTTTTTCGCTTTATCGCAATGAAATAAAGCAATAAAAAAAACCAAGGACACTTGGATATGTTTTGCAGATCTGCTCTATGTTTATGAGGGCAGAAAAATTACGGGAGTGAGTCTGTGTGATTGAATGTATCAATCACGCTGCTTAAAAATGTCAATACAATAAAACATTCCTCTGTAACTTCCTTCCCATAACTAAAGGCAACCACTATTAAAGCATGAAAAAAAAAAATACACACAATTTTTCATAATATACTCCTGGCACTTCATTACCCACAAGATTTACAATTACTAAATAATTTTCCAGCTACATATGCCCTGTTCTGTATTCCTTAATATAATTTAATATACAGATTAAAACAGTAGGATAATATTGTCATAAGTTTAAGGTGCTGTAGCAGATCCAGAGAAGGGCTATGAAGCTGGTGAGGGATCTGCAGAATAAGTCTCATGAGGAGAGGCTGAGGGAGCTGGGATTGTTCAGCCTGGAGAAGAGGAGGCTGAGGGGAGACCTTATCACTCTCCACAACTACCTAAAAGGAGATTGTAGAGAGGCAGGTGTTGGTCTCTTCTCCCAAGTCACAGGCGATAGGACGAGAGGAAATGGCTTCAGGTTGCACCAGGGGAGGTTCAGATTGGATATTAGGAAAAATTTTTACACTGAAAGGGTTATTAAGCCTTGGAATGGGTGGAATGGGCTGCCCAGGGAAGTAGTTGAGACACCATCCCTGGAGGTATTTAAAAAACAGGTTGACATAGTGTTTAGTGACGTGGTTTAATGATGGTTTTTATTGGAGTTAGTTTGATGGTTGGACTAGATGATCGTAAAGGTCCCTTCCAACCTGGACAATTCTATGATTCTATAACTGGTCTACAATTCTCTTCCATCAGTTAGGAAGAACCTGTATAAAAACGCTTCTCATTTAAGTACTATGCACACATAAGCCTCTGAAAACTTTGTTGCCATCTCAACCCACTGATTATTCATGATTTCACCTTTACTTTCATATATATTACACAAAATGCAATAGTCAAACGTTTTAATTGCTTCATCAGCCACTGGGATCATTGCTATGTCTCAGTACGGTGTTCATATTTGTTTAGAGAGGCCCACGTACATAGTCCAGTGCCATCACACACCTCTTCAAATGTTGAAGCTACCATTCTAGAAGCTGGTCTTACCGAAGGGAGCATCTTGACACAAAGTAGAAAGGGACATGTAAAAAGCACATGACCACAAAAGCCATTGAAAAAGGACTCGCGCACAGGGAAGACTACTGTCAGTGACTCCCTTTGCACTAAGAGTTCAATATTTTTGAGAGCCCTTGTATCATGTGCTGTACCTGACTACTTCAGGTAAAAACATCCCTTAACATCTTCCTTTAAAAGCAGCTTTTTCTGGTCAATTTCTGATGCTGCTTGGAGAAGGGGAACTGGAGGAGTATGCAGCTTCCACAGGCAGCCCTTGCACGACCAAGGAATTTCCACCTACTTCCCCTTGGCTGCCCCTCTATCATGCCTTGTGTTCACACGTATCCCCACAGCACAGCTGCAGCCACAGACAACTTCCATTTCCAGGCTAATGCTCATGTTTGTCCTCAGGGCTAAAATTATTTCGTATGCTATGAACAGCAGCAGCGTGTTTGCTTACAGAGCTACTATGAGCTGCACTGCATCCTGATACAGTCATCTATAAATATTAAATCATCAACTAATATCAGTCTAAATATCTTCACAAAAAGCAGCACCTGGGAACTAATATGAACTCTGGCTGTTCCTACAAAGTGTGTGCTGCTGCTGTTATTGCAACCAGAGAGTAGGGCAATTCAGTAATATAGAAAGTTGTATTTAAGCATAGAAGAAATCTCTACCAATACCTAAGCTGAAAAAATAACAAAAGCAAATCTAGGACTCCGTATTTCAGACAAAATTTTAAATCAAGCACCACACAAAAGATTCTTGGTATCTTTATGCTGCAAGGAAAGATTAATATAAATATATGGAAAGCTTTGCGTAATTCACTATCTTTTGCCTTTGAAGACAGATGCTGAAGCATGGAAAACATCTGATAACTTATTTGCCTCTGAAGTAATTCAGACTTCTTTTATTTACAGAAATAACCCTGAAAGTAACTTATTGCTTAAGTCAGTCTCTTTTTTTTTTTTTTGAGTAAATTACATTTTTTATCTGCTCTTAGATCACTTATCTTGCTGTTTATTATTTTGCAGTGTTCACGGATTCAATATCTTAAAACGCACTAAGAGAGCTGAAGCCATCACTGAAACTCCAATTTAAACAAACTTTCATAAAGACAAAGACTATTTATACTTAGAAAAGAGTGTGCTAAGGTGGGATGATGACTCAGTACTAAACAGGCGAAAGCAAACAAAGCACCATTTCATCTCCTTTTTCAACAGATTGAGTTTAACATGGAGCTGGGATGACAACAAATCTGATGACCATTTGGCCTTCACTGTGAGACCAAATAGCTCTTGCAAATCAATTTGCTATGGATATGTATGCATGTAAAAGCCCCCTGAACTCCAAATAGCTTAGTGAACAAAGCCAAATTTGTATGTGGACACAGAGGAAGACAGAGCCACAGAGTGTGTCTAACAAAAGACCGACCACCTTTCCAGTACAGAACATAGCATTTCATGGTGACGTGTTTGCTTGCAGACAAACCCAGAGTGACTACGCAAACACGGTCCCTTTTTTTACTGTACCTACTATTGACAGCTGCTGCAGAACTGTTAGTCTTAGAGTTTTCACTTCAGTTAGCACAGAGATCCACACAAATGATAAAATATTCACCAATAGATCTAGCCTCCTTCTTAAAGTGGGAGTACATAAATACCCCCTTTTCTGAGTCAGAATAATGACTTCACATCTTCTTCTGTTCCCAATATTTTAAATGCAGTGTGTTCTCAGTGTAGAAATCCACAAAGAATACACTGTCACGCTTGCCTTGGATTGCAAGAGTTTCGCTGTAACGAGTCTTAGGTTGAAGTATTCTTTGGCATCTTCAATACAGACCTGGGTGGTGGGAGTTAGCAATCTCTGAAGGGATTACAGTATTAAGGCAAGAACCTCACCTAATGAACAGCGACTGCAGAGAAATGACTCCCCGCTGCAGCTGAAAATACAGGTTCTTCTGAATTAACTTTGAAAGACCTCCTACAGTTAAAAAAGACAAATGTTCCCTGAAACTTGTTTTCACCTGTGATCACAAAGTTCTGCAAAAAGCACTATATTTGATATATAGCACAACAGACAATCAGTATTCATGTTTCTCTTGCCCAGCTGACTTGCCTGTAACCAAAGGCTGAGTCACAACAAACAAAACAGATCATAGCCCAAACACAGAAGAACCACTTCTCCTCACTGAAAGCCTCATTGAACCAAAATGTTTGTGAGCAAAGTCATTCATTGATATAAGAACTTTTCTAGAGTTTGAGATCTAACAGGCAATAAAATATAAGAAACAAAATATTTAGACTATCAAAATACTGACTTGGCTGCCCATTGTCTTGCATCATTTTCCTGTGAATTCATAATTTTTAAGACATCTGTTATCTCAAGCTGGCAAAGAAAAGAATCTCAAGGAGGAGGCAAGCAAATGAATCATTTATCATCTGCCCTCTCTCCTCCTGACTGATTCTCTGTTGATTTCAAATGACACAGGAACAGTTTATTTATAAAAGGCACCATTGATATCCTCTAATTTTGAACACACATTAACTGATTGTTTTCTCCTACTCATGCCACCTGCCCCAATTTCCCCGGGCTTTACCTTGCACATAGTCCCATCTCTCAGTGCTTTAATCTTTGGTCTATAGACATATATCCTTTGTTTTGAATGACTACTGTGAGAACGACGTGAGAAATGAAGGTGATCACCCAAAGAAATTTTTTAAGACAGGCAATTGAAAATTAAATTGCTCCAGTGCTGTCTAGCCTGGGAGCTATGTAATGTTAAAAGAAATACATGTAAGCCTCCAAAAGCTTCTCTGTTGAAAGCTGCCAGTTAAAGGATGCAATGCATTACTGGGACCAGCTGACCATATGACAGTTAGCATCTATGACAGAGATGCTTCTTTAATAGGAGAGCACTGGCAAGAGAGGCAGACACACTTAAAGCAATGCTTGACACTGCATTATAACAATACCTCTTTGACCTTCCAGCCTTTCAGCATCAGCTAATGGACTTTATGGCCAACATTTACTTCTGTTTGCCTTTTCAGCTGTGCTCTCACTCCATCCACAATACATACATTATATGGATCCCCTCAGCCTTTCCTGACATCCTCTTATCCTGCCCACATTTGCCTTTATCTTCCACGTACAATGGCACTTCCCAGAGCGCTCCCCTCCAAAAAGTCTTTGTAAAATAGTAGCAAGTTAACATTTTAAGAAACTAGCCTGAGACATGGTGTAGCTTCATCCTGCAATAGCTTACAACTTGTGCCTTGAGCATTCAAGACTACAAACTCCTGTCTGTACAGCATCTTGTTATTTGGCCAGCAACCAGAAAAGCAGGAAAGCAGGGATTTCATTGGACCAGGATCTCTAGTTGTTAATGAAACTTAGCTAATGGTTTTCTTACTTTTTTTTTCTTTTTTTGGTTTTTTTAAAAACTGGATGGGTGGTCACACACTGCGACAGGTTGCCCAGAGAGGTTACAGAGTCTCCATCCTTAGAAGTACTCAAAACCCAACTTTCTGTGGTCCTGGGCAACAGACTCTAGGTAGCCCTGCTTGAGCAGGGGGTTGAACTAGATCACCTTCGGAGGTGCCTTCCAACCTGAGCTATGCTGCCACTCTATTTTAAGGCTTCACTTTAAACACTCTATGCCTCATGATTCTGTATTATTTCTCTGTTATTAATCTTCCTTTTCTACAGCTCAATTGCTAAAATCCAACAAAGCTGCTCTGAGGCACTCTCCTTCGTGTGAGTCAGTCTCTGACAGGAGAGGATGCTGAGAGCAAAGTATATTATTGCAACTAGGTGTGAGCTGTCAGCAAACCCACAGAAACTTGATTTCTTATATTTGATGCTTTTCCTTGTTTACAAACCTCATGTTAGTACAACCCATCCTCCAGCTCACCAGGCTGAACTAAAGTCCCTTAGGATCTCATCTGCAGTAAATGCCACGTGGGATCAGACAGCAAATACTAGAACTGCAGACTCTGAGGACTGGCGTTTCACTAGGGAGCTGCAGACAGTCTCTCTTCAGCCCTCTTCATTCCTCTCTTGCTTTTTAACTGGTAAGACTTCCATTTAGGCAACTAAAATACAAGGGGAAATGAAGCCTTCATCATTACACCAAAAATCCTCCAGAGCTACTGTTTATTTTTATTCTTAACCTCAAAGAGAAATCAGGAAGATAAAACTTCAGCATTTTCACTCCTCTTTGTATTTTGACACAAGTGGCATAAGATGAGTGAAAATAAGAATTGTTTTAAGTGCTTAGAAATATGCAAAACTTTAATGTATATCTGCATATTATTAAATTATTTAAGCTTTTTATGAGGAGTAGGGCAGCCAAAAGCCTCTAAAAGTTTTTTCATAAGCAGAATAATTATTGAAACTTGGAGAATCACGGATTTGCACCCAATGTCTTCTAATTACCTCAACCTCTACCCACCCTCACCCCTTGCCCCATATTCCACTTATATCCTGCACGGCTGGGAAAGTGATAGTAGATGCTGGGACTGCTACAGAGTGACAGAGGCACTGCCTGACTGGCCAGCACACCTATGTGACTTAGCCACTGGCTGCTGCCTCTCAAAATTGAGGTTTTCATTCACTTAGGACCACTAATTTGTGTCATATTCCTCTATTCAGCTTTCAATTTAAAATAACTATTATGTTCCTATAAATGCATTAAAGACTTCTACTCATCTGTCAACTCTAGCTGGTAATGTCCAGAGGGCTCAAAAAAAATCAAGGGGAAGACGGCAAAAGAACAGATGCTTTCAAACAGGATTTGTGCCATTAGGAAATTAGAATAAAACCACTAGTAGCAAAGGCATCCAGATTGTCACAGGACAACACTTCTTTGCTATATGATTAGAATATGACTCTCTTCATGGAATCATGGAATGGTTAGAGTTGGAAGGGACCTTAAAGTTCATGAAGTTCCAACCCCCCTGCCATGGGCAGGGACACCTCCCACTAGAGCAGGTTGCTCAAAGGCCCATCCAGCCCGACCTTGAACACTTCCAGGGATGGGGCATCCACAACTTCTCTGGGCACCCTGTTCCAGTGTCTCACCACCCTCACAGGAAAGAATTTATTTCTAGTACCTAACCTAAATCTCCCTTCTTTCAATTTAAAACCACTACCCATTTTCCTATGGCTACTGTCCCTGATAAAGAGTCCTTCCCCATCTTTTCTGTAGGCCCCCTTCAGGTACTGGAAGGCTGTTATAAGGTCTCCCCAGAGTCTTCTCTTCTCCAGGCTGAACAACCCCAACTCTCTCAGCCTGTCTTCATAGGAGAGGTGCTCCAGCCCTCTGATCATTTTCTTCCCTCATGTGCAAACCAGTATTTGAGCCCAGCTCCTTTGTGCTAAACTAAGCAAGGGACATATTGCAAGGTTGGGACATATTGGCATATGGGTTCCCTGGAGTGGCACCTGGAATAGCAACATGGGGGCTGTGTTCCCTGTCTCCCTGAACGCTGTTTGCCCCCTGGGAGCTGGAGTTACCCTCTTCATCAAGGGTTGTTTGAAGGTGGAAGTAAATTTCCTACCTCTTTCTTCCCTTACATGGGCCTGTAAGGCAAATAGCAATCTTCTAAGAATACAGGGACATTAGCAGAACCAATTTTACTTTTTAAATAAATTTGATTCAGAAAATGGCATCAGAGCCTTCACATTCTGAAAAGACTTTTATAATAGGTTTCCTATAGGATGTGAAAAAGGAAGTTTCATGAAGATGTACAGCATTTATGAAGAACCTCTATATGACAGATTTGTCTTTCTCTCCAAGGACTCAGTTAAATTTTTATTTCAAAAGCAGTTCTATCTACCACACTACATTTTGGGTTTTAAGAACCAGACAAGAAGAGTAAAGAAGAAAATAAAATCCTCATAGCTTTCTGTATTCTGTGCAAATCAGTTGTCTGCTTTCCCTGAATTTATTTTTTAAAAAATAGCCTCCACTGTAGTAGCAGTTTCTCCATGTTAGTTCCAGTATTTACTCTGACAGCTGAGTTGGAAATCTAATGTAATCTTTAATATCTTTTATAATGAGATAGCTACTAAAGACCTGTCTCCTTTACACTGGGAACTGCTAAGGCCAGAAAGTGTCTACTCCCACATTAAATATCCTTTAGTCCCAAAGCTGCTGTAGCTTTCATTATGTTTCTAAATAAACTTCAAATAACCACTTTAGCAGTGTGCCACATTACGCAATGAATTTCACAATGCAAATGATGGGGAAGCCCCAGGACACAGCAAAGGCAGATAGTTCAGACAAACTTAGGCACTGGATTTTAACTACTCTGCCCTCTTCCAGCCATGGTCAGTTCACACCTGTATCCCCAGCTTTCTGACATAGAACTTGCTACAATCTGACTGCAGAACATCTTCTTGTCGGGTTTTGTGTCTTTATACTAAAACCTTGTCTACCTTTTAATTTCTGTAATTCTATTTTCTACATGTGGCATGGTAACTTTCCATAAAAAATTCAGAATAGTGATTAACAAATTAAACATTCTGTCTTCTAGTCAAAGGTTCTATTGCCAACAATCTCTCTTCACTTACCTTGTATTTTCAGCTTTTTGCTAGACTTCAGTGGGTTTTAAATTAGACACTGAAAGATTTCTACCCAGAAATAACCCAGTCTTACTACATTGTACCAAATGCCAACTTCTAAGCTGTACATAACTTCCCATTAAAAACCTCTGGTGCTTTGCTTGCTTCAAGTCACTCATTCAATAGCTAAACGAGATTTCCCCTGTCCATGATAACCCTGCCCATGTCATTCTTCTCTTCACCATAATACCCTTTGGCTCTGCCTCTAGGGCCACAACCATTTTGGCTTCTGACAACATGCTGTGAGTAGTGATGACTTCATGTCAGTTCTGATCTGTGCAAGGAGGAAACTTCCTGCCAAATGAACTAATTCCTGGAATCCAGTTGCACAGTTCTCTTAACTCTATCCAAGGATGCATCTGCACCCAAGATGCTCTACTGAATCTGCCACCAAACCTTTCCATAATATTTATCTTTTTTCCCCACTGCAGCATTCACATGAACTACTTCTACTCCCGTGTCTCAGCACTGGGCAACCTCCACAAACTTTCACCAGGACTCTGCCTACGACTCCTTAAAGTCACGTTAACCAAGATGCTAGAGCTCTCCATGTTGAGCTGAGCAATTTCTTATACTTTACTGTCCCTCTCATTTTTTGTTCTGGTTTCCTTAAACAAGAATCTTCCAGACTTCTGATGTCAAGCAATGCAAGCAGCCTAGTTTCATACTTCGCTTTCTTGGTAGCCTTTTTGCTGGCATCTGTACACCCATCACTACTTGTCTGCTCACCCTCTCCTTCTGAATCATACAGTGTATTACAAAACTATTGTGTCAGCTGTTATGCCAACGCATTTGTGCAATTATATTACTTTTATTTGTGAAAATAAACATAATTAACAAGTGCTCAAAATGTGGATTTGAAAGCACTTTATCAGGTTTACTACTTTTCTGGCACTGTTTCCATTTTTTCAGTTGGCTTTTCATGCATTGCATAGGAGAATATCTATTTGCATAGATATAAAAAGGTGAGTGAAACTCCTTCACCGTAAAATACTTTAAAAAAAAAAATCTGTCTAGCCTTAAAGTTTGTAATGTCTCAACATCTTTTTTAGTTTTGCTGAGATAAACACTATCTTTTCCTAAAAATAGCCATAAAAGTTCCTCTTGTCTTTTCCATTACACTTGCTACAAGAATGAGAAGTTACTTCTTCAAAGTTAAAAGCTGTGAAAAAATAGGCCTCTGGCTCAAGTCAATTGCGTCTGTAATGAAATCAATCTCCAAAATGGTTCTGTGGTTACAAGATGAAAAGCAGGGAGGAGAGAAAGGTTCTGTATAAGAACAGTTCTTTATACAACTGCAATGCTGTTTTTCTGGGACGCTGACCAAATCATATACCTCCCCAACACAAAAGTGAAGAGCAACACTGACCATGCAAACTGACAAGATAGCATGTTTGTTTTCTTCAGCAGTTGATTTAACTGAATGACCATGAACCATCTTTGAAAAAGTTTGGCAAACCATGACTCTCTCATAGCACTTTTAGAATTATTTTCATCTCCAACCAAACAAAAGGCAGAACTGCTGCTCACTCTGCTTCTCCCAGCTCCTGTGACAGTCCTTGCTCTCCTGTCAGATCAAGTGCTCGTGCAGCAATGTAAGGAGGTAAACACTGAACTGGCCCACTATTAAAAATAACCTCTGCATCTTTCTTGCTAGTTTAGTGTTAAGCTCAATCATACTCCTCGTCTGGCCACCACGCAGCCAAACATCTGTACCAGAACACAGGAAGAAGAAAAACAGGAAAAATGGCTCTTTTTTTGATGGTAGTGCTAGCTTAACATCTTTCTGACACTACAGCCTCAGGCTAACCTTTCAACATTTATTACTTATATTTTCCACTACTCTATTTGCTCAATAGCTGCCAGGCATGTGAGCAAATCTTTTGGTTTTCCTCAGGTCACTGGAGCTTTTTTCTATTTAAATAATTTCCTGGACACTTCCTGGTCTCTTATGAATTCCCAGAAGTAACCATGACCCCGTGTAATTTAGGATAACGCTATGCTGAGTCAGTAGTCTGACAGAGAATTCCTGGGCCTGAAAAAATACCAAGTCTTATGATTGTTGTTGCACAAATGAAGCAATAATGGCTGACATTGCATCTTGCAGCTTTTGCAGAGATAGATACCAGACTAGATAGATGAGGGACATCTGGAATCCGGCAGGATTCTAACACAAGTCTGCACAAGGTACACGTGGTAGTAAATGAAGTAGGGAAATACAAAAATACAGCATTTAAAGTTATATAAAATAAATGGAATATCTTGTGCTAATGACTGAAGCTTGTGTGAGGATACTTTAGTAGGGTTTTTTACCACTGAAATATCACCAGTGAATGCAGGACAGAGGATGATAACCAACAGGAAAGTATATGACCTGATGTGAAAAAGCAGTGCTTAGATATATATGATGGCTTAAATTCAAGCTATTGGACAGCTGGGATTCTACTGTACCCTGTTTGATAACTAAACACAGTGTTATCCCTGTCACCTACTGTAGGGCACTGCTCAGGAAATCTGAGCAATGAATACAGTGCCAGGCTGAGCACTGTACAAGTACAAAGCTGACAAAATCTGGTCCCTAGAGAAAACAGTATCAGAAACAGATTCGGGAGCAGCCAAGAATTTCTGGGGAGAAGCAGATATATCCTGGGCTATCACTGATGGCCTGGTGTTCTTGCAGATGCCAGTGCTCTCTGGAATAGTCTGTGGAGTGGAGTGGCAGGTTTATGAAGATGTAGCCACATCAGATGCTATGGTAACAGCTAACACCACGAGGGACTTCACCAGGGTAATGAAGCCCAGGCAGAGGAGCACGCTAGTGGCACTACACCCCCACTGACTCCAAAACTCATTCCCAGCTAATTTGGGCATTTGCAGGGAGCTGCTTCGCTCCATGAGAACCTCTGCCCAGCCTCTGCTTCAGTTTCTAAATAATGCCAGCGCTGAAGTTAGGAAATAACGGCTCCTGCTGCGTGACAGATAATAATAATCTTCCCTATGACAATCTTGCGCTTGGGGCCAAGAATCAGCAATCAGCCACTTGTCAGCACTTCCACGTTTCACTCCCTTGTCAAGCACAACCATCCTACCAATGAGCTTGGAAACTAACCATCATCAGCAACATGCTCTGAATTTTTAAAGAGGATTATATTACAAATTAACATCAAGCAAGGAACAGGCACAACCATGTATTTATAATTAAAAAGGGAATACAGAAAGACAGAATAGGAACTACTGAAAACCACTGGTGCATCTTAACTGTGAAATAACATTAGAAAGCAGTGAGATAACCATAAAAAAATATGGTAAACAGTACAATACATCACAACACACCACTAACAACAGCACAACTTTCTATACTGTGAGCACCTTGATAATAGTGGAGTAGACTGTAGGGGAGGAAATTCTGAGATAAAATAAAACAAACACAAAGTATTCAATGAATAAAATCTACAAAACTTCATTTCAGTGGAAACAAGAAATATACTTTTGCAGGCATAGTATCTTGTTACTCAAGTCACTGCACCTCCATAATATAGGAATCTGGAGACTGAAAGCCTACATAGCTAATAATGGTACCCTACTCAGAATAATCCAAGCCATGCATTATCAACACTGTCTGATACCTCTATCTGGTTTTCAAATCTAGTTACAGTAAAGAAACTTCCCTAACGTCAGGGACTTTTAACCAGATGAATCAAAGTGTTTCACACTGCATGTGAAAAATAATTAAAATGAATACAGTGACAAGTTCAATCCATGTCACTTTATCAGAAGAAAGTTTTTTAAGCCTGTATCAATTCCTGGAAGTAAAGTGTTTTATGGAATATGTCACAGATCATAGAACAGCACAAACAGCATGCCTTATGGGCAATACTTTCATATAGTTTCTTTACATTTACAACTAACAGCAAAGCTTTACTTAAAGCACTCTAGATGTTGCTTACACGCACACAGGAAAGGAAGAAGGGCAAGAGAACAGGTGAAAAATACCTGTGCAAAGCACATTGAGAGTTAAATCCCCCCCACAGACACACACTCCTAACTAATCCCAGACTGGCAGCTGATTCACAGAGGTCCTCTCCTGCAGTGTACTTCTAAGAACACTCTGCTCAGCTCTCCTAAACCACCAAGGTAGTGACGACCCTTCCTACCATCAATGATGGTTCATTTTTGCTGTGTACATTCTTGTCACTATCTGCAGGTGTTTATCTCAACTTGGGCCTATATATATCATTCAATCAGAAGAGGAAACCTTTGAATAATGACTGTAGTTTCCTTCTGGTTCAAGGGGGCACAAGTCAAAAAGTTTCCTGCACTGAAGGCATTCAACAGCAGCGGAACTAGTTACTCAATCCCAATGCAGAGAGCACAAGTATGGAGTTAGTTTTAAAAAATACAATCATAGGAAAAAGTACATAGGCATAAGTTTACATTAAACTTTCACATACATCCAAAAATCTTCTTTACAGAAGGGTGCTTACTGGGTTAAGAACAAATTCTCAGACTAATCCTTTATACAAATTATTTAAGTCTTCAATTCATGTCACATGAGACCGCAGTTTGAAGGAGACCCAAGGGAGCTGTTGACAAGCCCTGCTTCTCACCTACAACCCCAGAAATCATTCAAAGGTTTTTACGGTTATCACAGGAGCCAGAAACCTCCAACTGCCTCAGTAGGCTGATTAGTTCCGCAACTTAGCATAGCACAGCTGGCTCTTATCACTACCTACACGTGATGGCAAAAACATGTCAACAGCCACACAGCCCTGATTCTAGCCCAGCAGGGAGGGCTAATACCAGTTCCCTGTCCCCATAAAAGCAACACAGCACCATCCCAGCTACCATCCAAGCAAGCAAAGGTAAAGCAGCACTGAACTAACAATCTGCCTGTCAGTGCAATAGCACACTTAGACTGGCATATTTAACTTCACAGTTACAAATTCATGAAGATTAACTCCGGGAAAGACAAGACAAGGGTTCTTGACCCAGTTCAAAGTACAGTGGCAAAGTTTCAGAGCTCGTGTAAAAGATACTAGCTTGCATAGCCAAAGTATACTCTCTTGCCCCAAAATTTTCATTCCAGATAGGGTTATGTTTCATATCCCACAAGAGTATCCCTGCATTGTTCCTTTGCTTTCATTGTCTCTATCACAGAATAGGAAGCCTGTCTCTCTTCTATCACACCTGCCAGATACCAGGCGTAGATACCTCACCTCAAGCTAGTGACTTGCTCCAAGGCTCAATTCCAGGTGAGCCACCCTGCTCATCTTCTGTCATTCATTAATCACAGAAAGTTGTGAGAAGGTACAGGGGAGACAAATCAAGTTAGGTGAGCTATACTTGAAAATCCCATACCACCTACATGAAAGGCTAAAGGAGACAGACACAGCTACAGTCAGGAGGCAGGAGGTCAGGGCCAGACCTCTCAGGCAGCTGGGCCTTCCTAGGTGCCAAGTGACTTATCCTACAGCAGTGAGGGGGAGGGAACTGCTGGCAGCAGGGAGACACTTCTCTGCAGAAGCTTGTGAAAAAATAAACAGTCTCTTTTGTGATGGGGAAACTTAGTTTTAAGACAAGAGGAAGTTTCAAAACTGTTGCTGCTATTTTAACAAGAACAGCTCTAGCATTTAAAGCCAAATAAAACTGTTCAATATAACTGCTAATAGAAAAATATTTTGCACCCAAGTTTGACAACATATATGCTCTTGACTAGTTCCTTTTGGACAGTTATCAGATTTGGACAGTGATCAAGCAAATTCTAGTACAACTTTTAGAAAATATTTCTGACTTCATTTTGTACTTCAGACGTAAAATTTACTGCTAAACTTTTAGAAAAGAAAAAAAATCATTTAACTGATTACACAAAACTTCGTAAGTGTTCATGAAAGAGAAGATGCAACTCTGTCAACTATTCCTTCAAGTGCAGCATTTTTTGGATATTTGCATAAATTACTTGTAAAAAGACTTTCTTATCCTTGTTTTTTCAACTGTCCCTGTATCCCTGTTCCACCACTTCACCTGTTCCTTTTCACATTCTTCCTTAAAAATTCACTTATCTCTGGTTTCCCATTGATACGAATATACTTCTGGATCAACCTCTAAAAAAAACTACCTTCCTCTGTTTTCATCTGTAAGTTGCTCAGAATTCTGATCAGTAACTGCTCTCCTGCCTCTCTTCAGACTCTGTATTAATAGGTCATCGTCTGCCTCTTCCCTGTCCTGGGGGTCAGCATACAACAGTGCCTGTTAAATTTTAAACCCAACATTGTCACAATTTGCTCCATACTCCTACCCAGTTCCCAAGTGCAGATCCAAATTTAAATCTTTCATTCAAAGAAGTGTCCTCTGTCTGCAAGAAACCTGAAAACAGTTAGCCTGCTAGCAATCATCCAAATAACGCATCTTCCCTTGTATTCTTCCTTTTCTTAGTTATCCATTACCTTGTTGTATTCCTACATACACATGTATATACAGACACAAACACACAGGTGTATATAGTTAGCTCCTTGATGCAGTGGCTGTATTTGTGTTCAGTGTTTTTACAGGTCCATAAATGGGATTCCTAGAGATAAACATACGACACACAAGAAGACAGCCACCTAGGCAAACAGAAGATGCCCAGGGGACAGAATTAACTTGGAATTACAATTCAAACCAAGAGGGATTTCTATAACTGACTTCTACAGGCTGCTCTTGCACAGAGCCTCACAATACTCACTAGGGCCCGTGGTTGGATCCAACTATGCAAAATTGCAGGAGGTGCATCAGGGCTCAGCATCTGTGCATTTTGCAGAGTACCAGGAAGAAGCAATTGAAAAGAAAGAGTAGGTGCTTAGGATTAAAAGAAGATGGAGGGCACTACACAGTAAGTAACAGGAGAAGAAATTATCTCACTGGAATAAGCTATTGGAGTCTGCAAAGATAATGAAACCTTAACTGAAAACCAGGGAGCAAATGACCATAACATAGAAAAAAGTTCAGATTTTAAATATATTAAGTCATTATTTAAATAGGACTTGTAAATAAGATCTGATTGAAAAGAATGAATGAGCAGCCATTCCAGTGTTGCCAAGAAGACAGCACTGAGATCTTTCTTGCAGAAAAAACGAAATCATGTCAATAGTCAACAGGCTAATCTCAAATTTAGAGCAATGGTAACACCTATCTCTGTGTTCCTGTACTACAGAATCGGGCTATTTAAGGCAGATTTCATAGTATAGTTACAACTACAAGAGAAACCCCAAAAGAGCTAAACTCATTTTATGGCATCAGACAGATAATGCAATAATTTTAAATTGCACTACTTTATGATTTCCCTTACTATATAAATGTATTTATATAAAGAGAGATTGAATCCAAAAGCATGGCCCCATGATGCAAGGATGTTCACACATTAGACAACTACCCCTCATCTGAATGTATCTTATTCACCAGTTCCAAAATTAGCTACAATCCATGCACATTAAGTGTCCTCTCACTTTCAATATTGAGAATTATTTTTCATCAGAAGAAAAAAATAATGAAACTAAAATGCTAGAGAGAAACATCATTTTCCTATGTATCCTCTACAGGCTGCATGTATAAAATTATATACTGTTTTGAATAATCAAAAAGGAACGTCACCCAGTAGGGATCTTTCCTCTAGCATGGGATGGAGTCCTTCTCACCTACCTCCAGAAAAAAGATTGTTACACCACTACAGGTAACACACCACATACATCAACTTTGTTCCTGGCTGTCACCCACATACCCAGCACAGACCAGTGTCTTTTCCCGCCTCTCTGAACTGAAAGCAGTGCCTTTCAGTGTAGAGTGGCTTACCTGAGGGTAAAAGTTATCCAAGTATTTATTTTCAAGAAACAGTACTTTTGAAGGAAATGTGTATTATCTGAGACACTACTTGTGCGTATGCAGATATGGTATTTAAGCTCAAAGAATAAATATTTTGCCGAATTCGAGTTTCCTGTGCCATTAGTTTTTCATATCTCATTTTGGGTTTGTGTCATATGTTGTATGCATATTTTAACCTTAATAGGCTGAGAAGTATGTTCTTGTGCATATTTGTGTAAACTGTATACTGATTATACACCAATTAGCTGATCTTAAAAATGAAAAGTTGGGGGTTTTTTTCATGCTAGCTATAATTTCTCTGAAATTGGCAGTATTTGCAAGAGAACACCAAAGCCTTTCTGTGGAGAAGGCCTGAACATATAAACAGCAGAAAGATAATCCAACCAAAAGACAGATTAATGCCTTCAAACTTCCTGTGTTTGAAAGGAAAACCAAAGCTGAGCATACTGAGGGTCAGACACCTCATCAAACACAAGGCTGGCACACGACAAAGGCAGTCGTTTGCACTAGGTTTAGTAATAAAAGATTTTATGAAGGAAATTTTGAGGTTTGCCTTTCTTTTGAAAAAAATGACCAGAATCATAGCTTACACACATTATTTAATATAAAACTCAGAGTTGACACACTTGTACTCTGAGTCACTATCAGGTTGTCTTTTTAATAAATGAAGTGTCTTTTTGTATCCAAATAATCATAAAAAATATTGAACAAAACAATGAAGCATTTTTCTTGCAAAATACTTTTCTCATTTCTCTCATTTACTAAAAAACAGACTTAAATCTCAGTTTTGCATACAACAGACTTGTTATTTACTCTTAACATAAAGCTATTATATCACCAAACCTACTTTCACAAAAAACTCCCTGTTGGGCAGGATGCAAATCTCTTTATTATTTAAATTTAGACTGGAAGGTAAAATAAATAATTCTCAAGAGAAGTAGAAAAAACATTTCCTTGCTTTCAGTGTTTGGCTCTGATTAAGAATATGTAACACACGATGAGCTGTTCCAGATTTGCTGGCTTGAATAACCTCAATGCAGACTGCATTTAGAGTTTATATAAAACAAATACATCTGGCAAGGCAATGTATCTTTTCCTCAAATATTTTTACTTGTACAACAATTGTTGTTAGTTTATTTACAAAATACAGCCTATCAACTCTAGTTTTCCAATATGACCTGTGCAGATACTATTTCCAGATAGAAAATAGTGTAATTAATATGATACTTAAAAATAGCATACTCAAAAATCAGAACAAAAGTACCTTAAAATAAGCCATAGCCATTTAACAGTTAAGCTCATTGCACACAAGTTTCCATTATGCCCCTTTATACCTGAAGATCATACTGAATTTATGACAGATCTGAAGCTGTTGCACAACTTTGGGTCTGTTTTTAGATTGTGAAAGAAAACTTCTAGAAAAGGTGGAATTTCGTCATGTCAGAAAAACATTTTTAAAAAAAGGTATCTTTCAGTGTTTTCCTGTTCCAGGATCTGACTGTAAATTTCTTATGTTAACTAAATAATAGTAACAATAGCAATAATTTTACTTTTCTAAAACAATCTGAAAACGTTCTCAGAGAAGAAAAGGCTTTCCCAACCTGTTATTACCATGGTGCAACAATGCCAATTCCAAATCGAAAAAAAGGATTTTATTCTTTCTTTTTTTTTAAGTCAGCTTTACAAAAGTTTTAGAACAATAGTTCTATATGCCAAGCAAAAATTCTGGAACGGTGAAAAGATACACTAAAAGAATCATACCTGGCAAGGAAAGGATTTTCTTGGCATATGAACAGCAGGAAGAAGCAAAAGAACGCTCCCTCCCAGGTTCTGGCAAAGGATATCCAAGCAACCACAGCTGAGGTTCATAGAGCTTCAGACAGGTCGTTCAGTACCACAGTCTTTTTCCCCAGACAGGAGCTGATAATGAAGCACCTGAAACACCCATAACTCAACAAGCCTACAGCTGCTGCAGCCCTGGGAACACCACAGGGAAAGCACAAGGACTTTACATTTCCCTGTTCCCACCTCTACACTCCAGCAAATGGTCCTTTTTTGAGCCTTTCAGAGGTGAAGCATGAATTCACTGGAATGCTGTACTCAAATGCTCAGTTTCCTGTTAATTGTCACAGCTACCATGCTGTAACACATCTCAACATTTTTATGAGGCAGGTATAAACCTAGGTTTTGCCAACAGGTAGCCTGAGGCAGAAGCACCTGAAATACTGGGAAGTTATGAATAAATTTGGATCTGCCACTGCAATAAATCAGAAAAAAAACCTCTGCCTATCTGAAAAATCAATACATATTAAGATACCTGGCCTTGGAAATGTAAGTGTGGTAATTTGGCCAACTGAGTTTAAGTGATTTAGCAAAAGTTGCACAGCAACTCTGTGGCAGACCTAGAAAATAAACCTGTTATTTCTTAGGTGTAGTCAAAACTTCTAGATGATAGAACCCTCTAAAGAGAGGAAACACCTACAAATATTAACTCTCACTCAAGGCCAAGTGTAACAGTTTCCTAAATTATGTCCACCACAGCAGTTATTTCTAGCATTTGTTTCTCTTAGGTCACCAGTGTTTGTGGTCAGAAAGAAACATTAAAGTATGAGAAATGTTCCATTTTTACTGCCCCCAGTGAAAAGCAGACAAAACCAAATCCTTCCAACTTCTCCTGGTCTTTCTAACAAAAATCTGAATGATTCACAGATGTTGACCAACAACTAATAATGATACAATCAGTTGTCACCCTCACTCTGTAATGAAAATACTAACCCACATAGGCCACTATCGGTGGCGTTACACCAACTTTAAATTGTTCCTAGATTACATCTGTAATCCCAAGTAGTAATGTCCATTACTTATTTGATGAAATAAGCCTTTACAAGAGGCATTTCAATTTACACTGATTTTATTTAAAGAACCCCTAATTTCAGTAAAGTGCTCAGAAATAATTAGCACGAACAAACAAGATATAAAGTTAGATCCTATATTTCTTTTTTGTTCATAAATCCATTCTTTTCCTCTTAGGTACTTAGATGTTCTTACAAATGATTTAGCTGTTTTCCCTGAATAAAACTGTTGGACACTCATCAATATTCCTCAAGGAAAAACTTTCTACAAGCCAGATGCCCAAGAGGCCAAGATTCTTTTGCTCAAGATGTAAATGTCTGCTAAATTGCTGCCACTTAAATTAGGCCAACCAAGTTAAGTAGTAAAACTACACAATGTAATAACATAGCACTAGTAAAGCACTTATCATCACCTTGGTAATAGAAACAATACACCAGCACAAAATGCTTCACTCACACATCACTGGATCTGGTCTGAAGTTCCAAGCAGCAAGATTACATTGCCCAAGCAAATAAACAATACTGCCTACTATTTTCACTGCTGAACCGTGGCTAAAGATTTTTAGATACATCCTTCTCCTCCTCACTTCCTAACACCAACAAGGAAAAAAAACCAAAAGAAAAGTACCCTCTTTCAGGTCAGATCACATTCCAAAATCAGTAAACATATTAAGCTAGGGTCTAATAAAAATCACAGCACAAGAACATTTGAAGAAAATAATCCCTGTGGCATTTAGGGTTCACTGAATTTCACTGAATTTTTAGAGTTGGAAGGGACCATAGAGATCATCTAGTCCAACTCCCCTGCTAAAGCAGGACCACCCAGAGCGTGTCAGAGCGTGTTACTCAGGACTGCATCCAGGCGGGTCTTGAAAATCTCCAAAGAAGGGGACTCCACACCCTCCCTGGGCAGCCTGTTCCAGGGCTCCGTCACCCTCACCGTGAAAAAGTTTTTCCTCATATTCAAGTGGAACCCTTTATGTTCCAACTTGTGCCAATTGCCCCCTGTCCTCTCACTGGTAACTACTGAAAAGAGTCGGGTTCCCTCCTCCCTCAGCCCGCCCTTGAGATACTTGTAGGCATTAATAAGGTCTCCCCTCAGCCTTCTGTTCTCCAGACTAAAGAGTCCCAGCTCTTTCAGCCGCTCCTCATAAGGGAGATGCTCCAGTCCTTGAATCATCTTTGTAGCCCTACGCTGGACTCTTTCCAGTAGTTCCCTGTCCCTCTTGAACTGGGGAGCCCAGAACTGGACACAGTATTCCAGTTGTGGCCTCACCAGTGCAGAGTAGAGGGGGAGAATGACCTCCCTTGACCTGCTGGCCACACTCTTCCCTATGCAGCCCAGGATTCCGTTGGCCCTCCTGGCCACAAGAGCACACTGTCTGCTCATTGTCCCTCTTCAGTAAAATATTGCAACACTTTCCACAAGGGGGTTTGCCACATAGATCTTAGAAGACTCTTTATTATTGAACTCAATGGTAATTACTTGCTTAGCTGTCCTCAGTTAAACAAGGTTTCTTTGGCACCATGCTCAAACTGACCCCAGAAAAAGAGAGGAAGTTCTCTTGGCCTTGTTATTGTCTGTGCATCCTTTGCTGTGCTGCTAGAGTACAGCATGCTGCAACTGCTTGCTCTGCAGCCATTGAAACAGCTGTGGGAAAGCAGCCAAAATTGAAAATTTACTAACCCTGACACTATGTAGAGGTAGCCACGAGAAGTGCAATCCCCACCAACAGAAATCCAATGCAATAACATCCTAATAGGAAATTTGCGATTTGCAAACCTAACCCCTTCCTCAGGCTACAGATCTTTGTGTCAGTCTTCTCTCCTTTCAATAAACATGAAGTTTTGTATTCTCCAGCTACAGACAGAAAAAGAGAATTTCTTTATCTCATGAAACCTTTAAAGCTTCCAAGCCAGACAGAAGTAAGAGGAGGAGCAAGCTTGTGCTCTAAGTATCATATTTGGAGTGTTATCCCCTTGTGACTGAACTGAATCTTTGCATCTGCCACAGCTATTAGCCTTCTCCAAATAGCAGCTGAAGCAATATGGAACAGACTTGGTCCCTAGATAATTTCCCAACTACTCATATGGTTCTGTATAGCAGCCATGAAAAAGAATAATTCTTGGTAATTTAATTCTGCTGTTGCTTGAAAAACCTATGACCCAAAACAGAAATGTTGGACGTGTCTCCATATTCAAGATGACATTTCAAACTCAAAGCCTTCTGAGATTTATTTCCATTTTTTTTTTCTTTCAGAGAAAGTAAAAAGGTGTAAAAAAGGTGGAGATTATTCCCACTCACATTTTAAAGTCATACATTTTGCAGAAATTATTAAATCTTCCTCATTTGCAGTTGCAAACCTTAAGTTTAAGACCTCTAGTCAAACTGGCAGCTCAAATTCAATAATTGCTGATAATACCGAAGAGGAAATTTCCATTTGCATAGTCCTAACGGTATAGAAGACTATATGCCAAAATTACATTACAGCATGATTAATTACAGCAGATTATTCTGTATGAGACAGCAAGCAAGAAACTGTCCAGGAAAAAAACCAGGCCATCTCTTGCACATAGCCAATTGTCCTCCCACAAACAAACAGGAGCATAAACATAACCTAAAGAAAAATCCAGCTTTTGTATTGCCAATTTTTTGTTTTGTTCCAATATTTCTGAGAGCAGGATTGGGAGCTAGGGAAAGAAACAGAAGTTCTGGAGGCTTTCATTTTAGCAGCTCAAACCCATACACAGGAATCTGCATTAGGAGTCAAGCCAGACATGTAGAGATACATTCCAGTATGAAACGGAAGACAGTGATAGACACTTCCCAGGAAACTAATGCGTCAAGCTTTATGTTTTCCACTTTTTTTTCTTTCTTTTTTTTTTTTAAAAGTTCTTTGTCAGTAACCAGTGTCTGTCCCAGATAGAACAAGAATATGTGAATGTGGACTGACATCACTGTGCGAAAACCTCCATATAGGCAAGCTGTCAGTTCCTTACTTCATTAAGCTTTAGTAATCTCCTCATACAGCTTTCCTTAATTAAATGTATCTAGAAAGGATTTCTTTAAGAAGAAAGAGATGTCTGTGCAAATTAATGTGGAAATATTAGACATAATACACACATCCATATGCCAGTCTAAGAGGACAATGAGATTTATTTTTTTTGTATTATTCCTACTATGCCTTACAGTTAAATAGACTCTAGCCTTATTTCTAGAAACAAGGAAGGTTTACATTTTGTTCTTTTAAAGGTCTGAATTTAATCTGCATTTAAGTTGCCATGTACTTTACCTTTTTTGTTGGTTCTAATAATTGTCTCAGACAACAGTAAAGGGCTTCCATTGGAAACTTCATTTATAGGCTTCTCTGGTGGTTTGGTGGCAGTGTTTTCTTTCTTCATGTCCTTCTTTATTTCCTGCAGAAGAAAAGGCGGGTGGAGAGGGAGAAGAAAAAGAAGAAACAGTTAAAAAATCATATTACACAATATTCTAAATCTCCAGCTCCTAAGATTTCTTTAAACTGCTATGTATACACCCCTGCCTATTCTAATGCTATCTCAAAGACTCTTTATAAGTTGAAATGCCACAAAATGAAAGTAATTTTCAGTAACTCTTCCTACCAATACTTTTCTGTTTTTCTTTCTAAAGGAGGTCAATTCCTTATTTATGTGTGAAAACTGAAGGACAGCTTTGCAAATCCCTTACTAAAGATCACTAAAGCTGAAAGATGGGCGGGGGGGAAAAAAAGACTTGCCGCACAGGACAGAACCGGGTTCAGTGCTCCTCATGTAAAGGCAGCTAAGGCTGCTTCCCCTCTGTTGAGAAGCCCACAGAAACAACAACCATAGCAGGAAGAAAAATATTAACTAGGAAAATATGACAAATGTTACCATAATTGGCAGAAGCATATAGAGAGCCTGCTGTCAAGAGCTGTTGCTAACACTAACATATTTCGCAGCTGACTTACCTTTTAAGGTGATCAACGTCTTTGGCAGCACACAAAAGAAAAATATATGGTGGGGTTTCATGAAAGCAAACCCACAGAAAACAGCTTCCCAAGACTTCACAGTTAGTGCTTGATAAGATGCACAATGCCTCTCTATCAGCTTCTTAGGAAGACTTTAAAGACCTACCTGCTTAGTTGTCTATACCTACTTTGCCAAGCATCCAAAATAGCATAGCCTTTCATACCTCTTATCTTGGAATACCACTGAGGTAGACAAGTAGTGTTACCTCCACTTTATAGACACGCACTAAAGAGGCTGAAGAAATTGTTTATAATCATGTACCAAAAAAATAAGGGAAAAATAAGTTAAGTTTTGGCTCCAAGCTTTGCTCTAAGTCAGAATCACAAAGCCACTTGGACTGGATGGGATCTCAACAGGTCTCTACTCTGATCTCTGGCTCAGAGCAGAGCCACCTCTGGGAAAGGATCAGTTCAAGTCTTTGCCTAGTTGGGTCTTGGAAACCTCTAAGGACAAAGACTGCACAACTTCATGAGCAATTGCTCCATGGCTTCACTGTCCTTTACAGTGACAAAAATTTTCCTTATACCCAGCCTGAAACTTTCTTTCCAAGTCCAATCTCCTCTCTCCTGTCCTCCCCACCAGGCCCACTGTGAAGGGCCTGGCTCTGTCTTCTGGATAACCTCCTTGTGTGTATTGGAAGGTCCCCCCAGAACTTGTCTCTTCTCCAGGATGAACAAGCCCACCTCCCTCAGCATCTCCTTACAGGGCACGTGCTCCAGCTATCACAGCCACAGAACTTTCTCTAGTTTATCAATGTCTTTCTTTTACTGGTGAGCTCAAAATGGGATGCTGTATTCTGCATGTGGACTAATGAGTGCCAGATAAAGGAGGATTATTGGTTCTCTCAATGTGCAAGCTGTTAATGCAGCCCAGGACACTGTTGGCTGTGTCTGATGTACACAACCGTACTGTTCAGCCCGTTCCACCTGGTCCTTAATCAGCATAGCTGCTCCCAAACCCATCAGGCCCCAGCCTGTATGTATGCCAGCAATTCCTCCTTCCCAGGGACAGGAACTGGCATTTGACCTTGCTGGATTTCAACCTGATCAGTTGAAGATGTCCCTGCAATGGGGGGTGGACTAGTCTGGGTCCTTCTGAACTGCAGCCCTGACTTTGGGCATGTCAACTGCTCTCTCCATCCAACACCTCCCCTCCCCCCCAATTTGGTGTCATCTGCAAATCTGATGAGATCTTCTACATTGAGCAGGCATTGGGGACAGGTGATGGTTTCAGATAAACCCTTCCCTCTAGTAAAAAACCTCCACCTCCTCTCTTTTTTCAACTCTCATACATTCACTACCCTCTTCCACATCCCAGTGCAGTAGTAACCTCCACCATCCCACAGCACATACACAGGAAATACTGTAGATCGTATTTAGGTTTCCAGCATATCAGACATCAGAGCACTAAACTATAGAAAGTAAATTTCTATTTAGGTTTCTGAAGCTGTTATCAGCATCAACAGCATCAACAGCATCAACCAAAACAAGACTTTCCAAGTCGCTCTCTGTAAAATGCTCTTTAAGCCTTAATTTGTTTTTTTTAACCTTTAAAGCTGAACTATTAGCTACACAACATTAATACAGTCCTCTGTATCTGCACAAGGCATTTAGTGTATCAGAGTTCCATTAGCAGAGATAAAAGTTTTATGAAATCCTGCCCACCAAGGGTACAATGAATCCTTTATCTTGTGCTATCACACAGGTAAAATATTATCTAAAACCCAACTCATCATAGTAACTATCGTAACTGAAATAAAAAACGTGAATGAATACATGTAGGAAAGGTGAATGGATCTGTGTGACAGATGCTGCTCCTGTTAGAAGGAGAAATATTGCACACATTTCTTGTGTAATAGGGAACCACAGGATAATTTAAGACCACTGCATGCATTTATAAGAAAATGTTATATCACTTCCTAAAAAAAAATGGACTAGACTAATACATACATTATCGCAGGAGCTTTTTTTCACAGCCTTAAAAGTTAAAATATATAATAAATGAGTCTACCCAAAGCTTGTTGTATTGAAGCTTTACATTTATTTTGCAGCTAGGTGACAAAGTCATGGAATATTAGAAAATTCTCTACAGTTTAAACAGAATTTGTGAGTCAAACAGTACTGTCATGTGAACAGAACCACAACAGTGTACAGAAGACCTCATCTTGCCAGAACTTGTTTCCTGTGTGTCATTAGTATGTTATTTTCCATTCTTTATGTCAGAATGTAATTAAATCCTCAACTCACAAATTTTGAAACATTAGTAAGATGGTTTTTTTTTTATGAAGTCTGTCAGCAACTTTGAAAGTGACAGAGAAAATTGCCTGCTATAAGAGAAAGTAAGGCTGCACCCTCAAGTCTGCAGATGAAAGACTCTAGTGCTTTTGCTGCTGCTGCTGCTTTTTTGGGGTAGCCTTGTTCAGCTCCTGAAAAAATCAACAGGAATACAACAAGCCCATTCCCAAACATTGGCATTTGCTTATAGGGTGGGAACTCTTACATTTCCTTTCTCATTCATTATTCACAGAATAAAGACATATAGAAGGTACAGCACCTTGCAGCCACCAACATTGTCTAAGGATTGCTTTTTTTCTATCTTTCTGGTACTGGTTTGGGCTACTTTTCATCACTGTTTCATTTGATGCTCACAAGAAGGGTCATAATTTTTCATAGCTTCTGCCCACAGTAACAGAACACGTGATCAACTCCAGCAGCATGAAATCACAGGAGAGAATCGAAAGGAAAAGGGGAGAGTTCTCTAAATAGTTATATAAACCAAGCAAAGGCCAAACCAGTCCTACTAAGCCAAAATCTTATCAGAAACATACTTAGCAATACCCTGCGGGAAGTCCATATTTAAGTGGCTCAGGACACATTCTGCAGTAGAGAATGCGCCACTTGCACACGTTTTCAATTCCTGGTCTTAGTCTAGAGCACAAGACTTAAAACCATAAAACCAAACCAAACAAAAGCCCACACCTTAAGCAGCCTCACTGCTGCAGCCTGTGGCAACCATTAGTGCCGATATTACATCCTCTGTCCTCCACCCTCTCGCTAATATTTTCTTTCTGTCTCTGTGCTGTCTTCTCTGCTATACAGTGCATCCTGGGGGATCTTAGGATCATTTGTTAAATGATGCAACTATAACGGCACTAAAAGCTTGGTGCTCCATCAGTAATGGTTATAGAAATCTCTCTACACAGCCCCCTCACATTCTAGATTTGCAGATGGAGCAGAACCCTACCATGTGAGGAAAGAGTAGGCACATGGTTACACCATGTGTACCAAAGGTGGTTTTGGGGACCTTTCCCCAGTGTATTACAAAATCCATTTCTGCTTCTGGTTTCAAGTTGACGTTTGTAGATATGACTTCTTTCAAAGAAGAAATTCCACATACATGAATAAGTAGAAAGTAAACTTTCACTTAGGACCGGTGAGAGTTAGGAAGTCCCCAGTCTGCGTGGGTAGTTCAAGAACAGCTAAATTTAAATACTAACAGAGAATTAATAGAAACTAATAATCCAGTTACAATCTCAGAGACTACTGTTTCTTGAAGAAGGAGCTTGTGTACGAAAAGAGAGGAGAAACAAGAAAGGTAAGAGACGTTGTTATACTGCTCTAAAGTAGTGGAAAATAATAAACTTAGAATAAGCTTTCTGCCCAGCAAGTACCTCCTGACTAGGATTCTTGCACTGTTTTCTGGTGGTATTTCAGCTACAGCAAATATACTTACACCCTGATTAGATACAACCACCACTCGCTGTGGGCAAGTTTGCCCTTCAGTCAGACAAGGAGGGCTGGACAGGTACTGTGGGACATCTGTGGCATGCTGAGTCTCCTCAAAAGGACACAGTGTGAGCAATTTTGCTAGGAATCCCTGTGGTGACACTACTCAGACCAGAATCAATGACCTAGAGAGTCCTTTCCAGAACAAAGTTCACAAGACATATGCCCTTTGCAACCCCCCATGGACCTTCAGGAGAAGGGGCTCAAAGGGATCCTGAGTGCACTGCTTGGCTCTTCACCCCACCACTAACATCTTGCCCATTTCTCTGGTACTGAGACGTTTCTGTAGAATGAGCAGCTGTCTCGCTCACACACCTTACCTGCAAAGAGGTAAGCTTTCACACAGCTGACAGCTTCAAAAATATCTCTAAAACTCATCTTTGGTACTATTTGATATTTGGTTTTGGGACAGTGTCCAGTATAAATTTCATTTTCATGCTGCATTTTTTCCTATCCACACAAGGATAATTGCAGGTTATTAGCAGATCATTTTCAAGGAGCTATGCCCTGGGAACCCAGCCCTTAAGTAAATGATGTCACATCTCAATCACTAAATCTAACCCAGGCCCTCAACACCACAAATTTTAAGACAGCTTCCACCTCCTATGTATGTGGGTTTTAGAGGGATTCCAATATGATAAGCAGTTCTTACAGGGAAGAAGCACCCTGGATCTGAGAAATTCTACAAAAAAGTCACTGTGAACTTTAAAAATAAACTTGAAGCCTGATTTCATGAAATAGTACAATGTCAAAGATATTTTAGGAACCTAAATGTATTATAGAGTACTCTGAGGGCCCTTACACTTTGTACACCCTTTTACTTTCTAAAAAAAATATTAATTTTTTCTGTAACTGGGCTTCAACCATACTGCATAAATGCAAATAGCCAAATCACCACAAAAAGATTATTGTCTTCCAGCAAACTTTGAAATATGGCTTCTCCAAAGAAACACAAAATCCTAGTCAATACTTGAGCTGTTTTTAATTGGATCTTCTCTCATCCAAACCTACATCAGTATGAGCCACAGAAAATTTTCCATAAGCTTGTGAGCTTTACAATGTGACAAAATATTAACAACAAATTATATTGTGTGAGGAAACTCCATTGCATAGCAAAATACAACATATTCAAGGGTATCTGTACACTATTAAATGGCTATTTCAACCTATAAAATCTAGAAATTTAGTATCTTTCCTCTTTTTTAAGTCTAAAACTATTACTCATTGACATGACACATGCATTGTCAAGCTGGAGAGAGACAAAAAGAGTGGTTACTGGTTTTCAAAAATAAATGGTTTTGGTCCACCTGCCATTTTTTGTAATATTGTTCGCAAGACCTAGTTTTGTTTTCAGAATTTCATCATTCATTACCTTTCAAGGAAAAATTCTGTTCTATCTGTGTGTCTACATGCTGAAGTTTCTGCTCATCCATCAAAAAGCTTCCTTTAATTTATAGCAAGTGCTTGAATTAGGTCAGCCACAAAAGTTACAGTTAGTATCTGTTATCAAGTCTAAAGGAAAGTACAAGAACTTCTGTCATTTTCACTACATGAAAGTTTCAAGATTCTTTTTACTCTAGCAGTTCTGACCTTTACAGGAAACTCAGCAGAAAATATTTGACGAAACTGCTGCAACCCTTTCCATGACTGTGAATGCAATGAAATGCTATTGTGTGCTACTGCAGGTATGAAATGCTCCAGCCAATGCTTCACTCCTCGTAGTTGTTGGGAGCCATGAAAAATTATGAGAAAAATCACTTTCAGACAACAAGGTGATTTATCTAAGTCTTCCATATCCAAAGGGAAAAATAGTTCTTACATTTTGGAAGCAAGAGATTTAATAAAAATCAAAGCTTTTTGGAAAAAAGACACGTGTACTGAAGGAGTTAAAAGCTGAGAAATAATGAGGACCAAATACGGGAGCAGGAATAAGAACCAGAATCATATGCAGCCCGGGAGAAATCATGCAACACATTTGAATTATCAAAAGATGACAATGGAAATGTCAGGAGCGCTTTGACCCCTCTGAGATACAGAATGCTTTTCCTTTAATCTCTTTTCTCAAAAAACATATTTTACATTTCAAGAGACAACTGCCACCATCATTTCCTGCAAAAAATGTCTGCGACTTCAAACAATATATGAATTCAATTACTCATTTATATTAGAACCGCAAAATATAACTCTGCTGCAGAGTACATCAATGCAATATTTAGTCCTCCTGAGTCATTTCCTGTGACATTTTCACTAAAACTAGTTAATAGTCATTGAATAATTATAAATTTACTTAGATACAAATGCAACTCTGATATTGTCAGGACAGTAGTAGTAGTAGTGTTCTACTATGAAATAAACAATGCATCCGGCAGTAACACCGGAACAATGCTTCCCAGCAACTGAACTAGCATCAAATGTGAAAATTATTTTCAAGCACAAAGATGGCAGCAGCACTAAAATTCAGTCTGCCTTCATAGCACTAGACTTTAACTCCATAAAAAGCAAAATCACAATGTTTCAGAGACAATACAGAAAACACCTAGCTTTTATTTTCCTGGCTTTTGCATCACTTGAGATGCACTAGTCTTTGGCTTCTCTTTTCTAGGGCAACCACCAGCTCCAAGACACAGGGGCAGAACGTGGGACCTTCAAGCACCACAACTGAGACTGAGATCTTTCCATTAGCTAGTCATGACGGGAGACACTTATCAGTGGCTCTGTCAGCAAGTAGAGCGGGAAGCACAGCTTGGAGACTGCACTTCCCCAGCAGCGACCTCCAGCTTCTAACAGCTGCTGATCCCATACTGCTATTGCACACATCGTCTGAGTTCATGACAAAAGTTATGGTCTTGTTTCACTACAGCAGGATTCCACATCCTCTCTCCTCTTTCACTACCATCTAAACCCAAGTTCATGGGAAACATGTTCCCAGCTGCCCGTCAGGCACATGATGTAATCTATGAAAAAAAAAAAATAAATAGGTTTACAGTTCATGAGCCTCTTGGTTTGTGCTTGTACTGCCTAGTTCTGGGGTTATTTCTAAACCACAGCCTCTAAGCGTCTCACAAAGAGTTCTTTGGTTTCTGTATCTAGCCGTCAAAATCAAGTCTATTTTGTGGCTCACATGACTTCTATCTGATTTACGGCTTGATAGAGAAAAGCATTATTTGTTCACCGGGCTTTACATGCTGAACAGTGTATCTATTCCAGCAGTAACAGTAGCAGTACGCAGAACAAAGCACCCTACGGATGAAGGCTCTGATGTACCTTACCCTCCTTTTTTCTTTTTTTTTTTCATGTTATATAAAAAGATGCAATCCCTCTCCCAGTTTGCTCTCTCCCAGTGGAAATAAACTTTTCAATGCCATCCACATAGTCAGAAGCACTGCTTGCATGGCTGCTTGGGTAAATCCACGGTGCTGCCCTTGCTTCTCAGATGGAAGGCTGTATGAATGCTGCAAAGCTTCCTGTCAAGATGCTGCTCAGCTATTTATCACACACATCTAGAACCTAGCCTGCACAATCAAAAATTCATTACACAGCCTTAGGTAAAGTGTTCAACAGCCCATCTGTCACATGCATTGTTCTTGAAGCATTTAAATATTAATTTTATCATTAAATTTTATTTATAAACTTTTCGTAATATAGAAGCAATACCTTAAACATTTGGGACAATATATTGGGTCCCATGAAAACATCAACATAAAAAAATTAATAGTTTGGATGCAGTGCAAACCACTTGCAACAAACAAAATTACTACAAAATGACAAAGCAACAGCTTTTATGAAAGAAAATTAACTGCTACATCCAGCGTATTTTACATTAACTGCAAAAACAGTGTTTCCCTGGAGGCACAGTGCAACCAGCTCCTGCTTAAACTGCTCGTAACTTCTCTGTGATATCCATGTCTGAACATTCCCTGTTTACCCCAGCGTGAGATACTTGTGCTATGATGCTCTCCCTACTACAGCTCTAATGAGGCCACACTTGGCCACACCTGAATTCCTCTCCTACACACCAACACCCAGTATGCTACAGCAAAATGAAGCTCCTCTTTTACAGAATCTCCGCCTTCTTCCTTTTTTGATTCAGCTTTGTTACGTCTTTTGTACATCCTTCTGATAATAAAAGGCCTTCTGGATAGGATATGAACTCTTGCCTGTGTAGAAAGCCTTTGCTTTTAGAAAGCTAAGAGCATGTTTTATAATAAAATTAACAAAACTCTCAGATTCGTTAAGTCCGATGTAATCTTTCAGCTCTGTGTTTATATAAACAGGAGTGTGTTTTCCTGTGTCCATTCAGGTCAAGAAAATCTCCTTGTTCCATGCCCTTAGCCCTAGACTTGGTTCTCCCGTTCAAAAGGAGACAGCTCATATTCACCTATGCTGCTTAGGGTTCTTGTTGTTGTTTGTTTTTTTTTTTAATTACCAAAAAAAAAGAAAAGAAAAGACTAAAAGAAAGAGGAAAGAAAAATAAGAGACTATGAGAAACTGTGAGGAACACATCAGTAAGAAAAGTGGGGAGCATGTTTTAAAAAACGCGTACCAAATAGGCAACACCAGTAGTCTCAGAGACAGTCCTGAGGAAAAAAGAATACATCTCTGCTCATTGCGGTTTGGGTTTTGGAGATGTGATTAGCTTTGCTACCACCAGGACAAGCAATTAATTACATCTTAACGCACTAATGGACCAAGGCTGAAAATCATAATTAGAGCAATAAAAAAAGGCAAATAGGAAAAAGGTGCTATGCTGGCTGCTGGATGCCATTCCAAGCCACTCAATTCATCCTGATCCCAACAGTGATGTGCTGAAGAGGAGATAGTGGTCCAGTCCTGGTGCTCTGTTCCTGATCTCCTCTCTAGCAGGTACTCCAACAGCACCAATGGACCCCACACCATGATGGCAGAAAAAAAATGACAGTACCTCTCTCTGAGCTGATATAATCTAGGTGTAAGGAAAAGTATAACTGATTAACAGAAAGAGCAGATGGCAGGAAGCACGAAGAAGCAGAAGTGATCAGCACGGGCCAGGTGCATAAACACTTATCAGCATTTGGTAAGTGCTGTGGCAAGACACCTTTGAGAAAGCCTTTGAAAGACAGCAAGTTCTTTATGTGCAGATCTTCATGTGCAGGATCCCCAGGCAGGTGAGAAGTACAATAGCAGAAGCTTGTTATAAATTTATTAAAGAGGTGAGGAAAAAAGAACATGTCACCTGTCACCAGAACAGGGGCACACAGTCCCACCACCCATGTGCGAGGCACTTGGGAGATGGTGACCCAAAGACTCTAAAAATTAAAGTGGACAAGTGGCAGAGACGACAAGGGCTTTGCATTTCTGCAACCTTACAGAGAATCACAAGACAAAGAAGAAACTGTACAGGTGCACCAGGTTTCGTAAATAGCAGAACTGGAAGTGACCTCCTTATTTCAAACTGCCATTAAGTTGACTGCTAGCACCCACCAGTGAACCCCTGCATCACACGCTCCTCCCCAGCTTTTATATGGGGCTGAGAATTTTTTCTGCTTTAAATATTTAGCAATGTATGTGAGCAGTGAGGTTTGGGGCATGAGGCACTGCTGCAGCAGGGAGTGCCATGGGGAAGATGTTCAGCAACCAGACACTTGAACTGGCGCCCTCCTCCTCCTCTCTCATGGCCAGCTAGGCTTTCATCAGTTGGATCTCCTGCCTTTCACCCTTGTTTGGCAACAGCACCGTACAGTCTGTATGTGCTTCAGCTGCCCAATGGTCTCAACACACGGACACACAGATCTGTGCAGGTGCTTAGAAACACACGCATGTTCCCTGCACCTGAAAGTACTGTGGTGAGGTACTGCAGGGACACACAAAAGGTGCTTCTCAGCCAGCTTCTCCTCAGTCCAGCTCCAGCAGAATGAAATTATTCAAGCAATTTAACTTTTTAATAGAATTAAGTTTCTTTTCACAAAGGTTCCATTTTCATCCAACTATTAGAAGCATTATTACTTTGCTGGAAAATGCAATGTCATTCCTCATTTTTTTGAGCAGCATGGGATACGCCAGAATTTAGCATGTTAATAGCTTTCCCCCACAGGCACCTGGGCTTACGAAAAAGGTCTGCTGTAACAGACCACAGTTTTAGAGGGTGATAAATGGATATTTCATGTAGTAGAAATATTTCTGCTGTCAGTATAGAAAGCCCTGTATGTATCACATAAAGTCGGTAAAATACACAAGAAAATACCTGAATCCATGAATTTCCAGGGTTATATCTTTGTTCCTTCACACAACCATACAACCTGAAGCAGATGACCAATACAGAAAAAGACCAATATACGTTCTTAGAAAAAAGCAATAAGAGACATTATCACAAATTGTAATGTGTCAGAGATAACCAGATACACTATCTCTGTGACACAGACAGGTTCAGAGACTAAGTAGCATAAATCCTTTATGCAGAATTGTGTCACACACCAGATGATCCTTAATAGCAGGATTTTCTAATGAGAACATTAACCGACTCACTCCATGTCTATATTTTTTATGAATGTTTTATGTTCTCTAAATGATATGCTGCACAGCAAAAAAAGAAACAAAACAAAAAACCCCATAAAACCTGAACAAAAGTCACTATGCTACCCAAATCATACAAAAGTTTGCTACCCAAATCATACAAAATACAAAAAGTACAGCTGCACAAAATTTCAAAATTTTCATTTCAACCATACTTCAAACCCTGATGATGGTCCAAAACCGCCAATTTTCTTTCCAATTAGCAAGTCAGGAAAAATTACACAAATTCCTATAGAAGTCTTTAATCACATAATTCTATATTACAGAATTCTATATTACAGAATGAAGAATTATGCATACAGCTATAAAAGTTATGCAGAGAAGTCCACTGTACCTACACAGACAGGGCAAGCGTGTAATTCCACTGCATGTAAAACTAAAACTGAGATTCCTGAAGGTGCATTGGTGTTTTAAAAGAGTCTCCTCAGACAAGCCAAGGCTTTTTTAAAGAAGAGAAAAGGGCTCATTAAAATATTTATCTGGAAGGATAGTTACAGTGTTATGGGATTTATAGGGTTTTGTTTGTTTGCGTAAGCAGTTGTATGAAAGCTAGCAGGCATTAATGAAATAAGATCCTGGATTAAATCAGGGTTAATGAGATCAGGAGTATTCATTATTCATATCATTATTCAAATCACACACCATGTGAATAGTATGCATTGCCAGACTTGTAAATCAGAGATTAGAATTTAACACTCTTCCTTCTGCAGTCTGACAGTTTAGGGCTAGAGGTCTCTTCATAAATATTGGTGGCATCCACCTGCCACATCTTTACAAGAAAAGGTATTACGATTCCAGTTTTCCTGGTGCTAAGCACCAACAATTTCATGAGGGAACTGATGGCAGAGGCAGTTCCTCAGCACTTCTGACAGCCACGTTCCTCAAGTCTTATAACCCTTGCAGCTGTCAAACAAAATTTATTTAATTATTTTCCTTTTTAATCTGACCTTGCTTCCTGGAAATATTACAGAAGGCACAGGCTAATAATGCCAGTTTGGAATGGGACCATACACCTTCTGGATTCCTTTTTGTCTAGCACGGCCTTTTGAGCTCCAGCCTGCTGCTGACATGCTCATCTCCAGTGGTGGTTCTCTTTCCAGCATGTCTGGTATGCAAAAGTTTACAGCAAAAATCAAAGAGGTCCACTTTTAGAAAAAAAAAATATTAAAGAAATATATATGAAACAGAAAAGATTCAGAGCAAGATTTTTAATAATCTCCATTAAAAGATGTCCTGGAACCATGGAAATCCCTTTACAAAAAGTAGGTCACATGTTTCTTCGGAAGTATTAGACTTAATCCTAAAGACTTGATATTTAGAAAAGATAGCCCTATTCATAAAGTCTTAAGAGCTGGGAAAACTCACCCAAACCTTAAACAACAGGTCTCAAAAATTCCCTAGTTGACATGGAGAAATGCAGCGGGTGTCCTCTACACTTCAGACTACTTTTTCTTAGTAGAGTGGAGGTCTGTGAACTAAACTTTTAGTGCTAAGACCTCTAGGTCCTTCATATGTTCTATCTGTTATTTTACAGCTGTGAAAAGGAGATGGATGGGCCAATTTATTCAAGCAGAATAACCTTCTACATTTTGGGCTTATCCAAGAGGTATAAAGAATGCAAACAGTAGAAATAATCATGCTCAACACTGATCCAGAACAGTGAAGAGCGTTACTCAAGACTAGAAAGGGCGTGATGAGTGCCACAACTGCCTGGGAGAGTTTGATATGCCATTGGTATTTGTAGGAGGCGCAGACTAGCATCTCAGATGGGAGAAGATTCGGTGATCACGATCCTCACCTCAAATTACTCAATCCCATAATTACTCAATGCTTGCAAAAGAGATTGGCATGTTACCTTTGAAGTAATGCATCATACTGAAACTACCCTTGCAGTTTCTCAACCTAGTGTTTATTCAGCCAGCATGAAACTTTAAACAAACTTTCACGGATATCAGAGCCACACAGACTCATTGACTTGTATTAAAATTAACAAAAAAAACCTGTAGAGGACATATTATGGTCAAGTCCACATGAGAAAAACTGATCTGTATCTGCCTAGCACACTCAGCAGGATTCCTGTTTACAGATACGAGTTGCATGAGAAAGTATGATCTTTGTTTGGATAAGGCTCCTTCCAAGCAGAAACAGCCATTTTATGGTGTTTCCCAATGTGACATGTGGTACCAGTATGCATGAGGCTCACTGCTATTAAAACTCTGGCTTTATAAATAAGACAGAGGTGAAATAAAAGTACTGATTATATAGTTTTGCTGAGGGGAAACAGAAGTTTGAAGATGAGAGTTAAAAGCAAGCAAGCAGCCAGCCACTGCATAGGAGTCATCAAGGATGAAGAAATGGCGTACTTTGGCCATATATAAAGAGATATTGGAAATCCAGGACTGACTCCTCTGAATCTGCTCACCTTGTTGTGCATCAGTGAATGATGATGTAGACTGACTTAGCAAGCAGAAACAAGACCTCAGCAGTCACGAACTCCTATGGAAATTGCCATTAAGTACTTTTTCATCTAAAAAATTTAACACATAAGAAGGAAGGAAGACCTATCTGTTCATCTAAGCATTAGCAATTCTTTTCAATTGGCCGTTTTGCTGACCAACTTATCAAGAAAAGAACAATTCATTTTAGAACAGCTGATACACTCCTGGTCTGTGGGTGCTGTAGGGTGAGGGAAGTCACTGAGTGTTATTCCTATGTGTCGAAAAGGCCTCACCTACATTTCAAGTAAAGACCATAGTGTAACCTTAGCCATAAAACTACTATGTCTTCAACTATATGTAGGCAGAACTATGCCTTGAAATTCTGCAAAATGTTGACTTACACAACTCCCAGGAAGACAGGAAAAATAACAATACATGATTTAGCTTTTGTTCCCCAACAGCAACTTCCCCGGAAAGTAGCTTTCTGTTCTAAAAGATAAATGTTCATGTATGCAAAACACAAACCAGAGAAAATTTAGCCACCAGAAAAATCATTGGATTATTAATATAAATACAAACATCTTTTGAAAAAAATAGGGAGGAATCTCATTTAGCAGAAGGGAGTATCCTTCTGTTTGTGTAAAAGATTGAACTTAGGAAGTTTCAGGCAATGCTGAGTAGTTTTCTTCCAGGCAATTCACAAGAGGATTCTCTATCCATCCTGTCCCTGGACTAATATTTCTTATTGAAAAAGCGAAAAACAACACTCCTTCTCCCAGCTACTCTTACAGTTTCTAGAAATTTCAGGATATCCCAGATGTATTTAAATTTAAACTCTTTCACCACAAACAGCTTCAAGCTCAGGTGTAGGGGTTTTCTTAACCATTTTTACCTTTATAATATTAACATATCAGAGCAGAAACCACTTGGTTCCTTTGTTTTCATTGGGAGCTCTTCTTGACATGTTTACTCTAAGTCAAGAAGTATACTTTACACACAGGTACTGATTTTAAAGGGCAATGTCATGCAGTAAAATTTTTAGGCATTTTAAGAGAGGATAACTTCCTCTGCTCCTTGGAAACAACATAAAATCTAGTAATGTTCAGTCTTTTGAGTAAAAATTAATGAGGAGAAAGTGGCTGGCTATTGACAAGCAATAGCAAAAATCACCCAGTCACACTATATAAAGATTAATGAAAGTATAGAATCACTGGTATTTGAAGGTGTAGTCATTACATGCCCTGAAACCGCCTCCCTCACTGTCCTCCACTGTATCTGGAGATAATGGGCAGCTACTACATACTTGTATGTAAATACTCTCTATAGGCTGTATTAAAATGTGTTGAACATTCAAGCATTTGAAACACACACACACACAAAACCGACTTAAATTTGATGGCCTACTAAAACTTACATGATTAGAAAAAAATTAGGAAGGAGCAAATATTTATGCTACATCTGCTGTAATAGCCACTTCAAACTGCAATTCATATTCAGTATAATACTCATAACTTTGAGTTGTATGGTTCCAATTCTTCTTACATGAGAAACTAAAAAGAGAAGAAAAAAGATCTCATTTAGAGAAGAGGGTCCTGGAAGAATATCATCAGTAAAAGAAACTGAACATGTTGTGGTTTTAGAAATCTGTATGTAAAAGCCCATTTCTCAGGAAAAACAAGCCCCAAAACCTGTCAGAACTTCTTACACTGTAAATGCACTGCTCCTTTCCCTCTGTGATTCAGGCTAGATAGGTGAAATACTGAAAAATAGAAAAGTTATCTAGAAGAACCTGCACAGTAGTAGCTAAAAATACCCGAACACACACACACACACACACACACACACACATACACACAAAAAAAACCCCAACCCATAGGTGTGCTCTACTTTGTTAAAAGCATACTTTTAATCACAAATCAACTAACAGACTACTTCAAGAAAGTCATTAACCACTCCAGGTAAGGCCTGTGATGGACACTTCCCAGAATTTATGGGAGTGGTGGACTTGGTACAGAGATCTCTGAAAAGGAAATATGAATAAATATGCTTCATACTATACTGAAAAGCATAAAAGGAGAAGCAAACCCTTTCAATCCCAACAAAAGACCGGGAAGAAATAAGGCCTGTTGGGGATGTTCTGCTAGAGAAAGAGGAGCATGAATGCAGAGCAAGCAAGCAAGCAAGCAGCAACCATTAGATCCAAGAGTCTGGCAAGCAGCTTTAAGTCCACAGCTGAAAGGAAACCCCAGACAGAGCTGAGGAGGTGGACAGGCAGTCATAAGCTGGTGCTACACACAGTAGTTTGGATGTGTCTGCACTGTACCATACAACATGAAAGTGCTCGGGTGCAAAGGCGACATTAACTACCCTATAAGTGATGGTAAATGTAAAGATGTGAAAGGTGGGCAATATCTCAGTAGATCAGTACACCTGCTAGTGATGAAAACAAACTTAGGCATGCTGTAGCTAGCACCCATTTAAGGAGATGAAACGCATACGTTCCTGTATGAATACCTACATTTAGCCTTCAGTCCTTTAAAGACAATTGGCTGTTCCTACATTTTGCCGCTGGCCACTTTTCACACGTCTTCTGTTCCTCTACCACATAGGTTTTGCACATTCAATGACTACTTCATTGAATTTGTAAGTGTTTATGGGTATTTTCAGACCTAGGCATTTTCAATACTTATTTCGTTATCTAACATTTTTGCTATCACCAAATTTAAGTTGGTACAGACTCTGGAACATGATGAAAGAGTTTGTTTGCTTGGACTTCATTTTTTCTTGAGTACGGAACAGGGTGTGAACAGTGACAAGAGTCACATGTGCCCATTGAACAGCTAAAGTGTGGGGGTAAGGACCTTTATCTATAAAGGGTGGAGGGAAATAACTCATACCAGCAAACAAGTTTGGTAATTACTAGTCAATCTGCTAAGGCCTGCAATTCTACCAGCTACAAGAAGCTCCTAAACAAACAATTCTAAAGCACATTAAATCCTTAAAAATCATATTTATCATTATTACTTAATATGCTTTAAAAAAGAAAATCACTCACTTCCTCAACTAGATAAGCTTTATCTCACATTCATTGTGGCCAGACCCACTCAAATAAATGTACAATAACTGGAAGAAGCCATAAAAAAGTAAAAAGGAAACAAATATAATAAGGGCTGTACTGGCCAAGTACTGGTCAATTCCATGTTTCCTGAATTCTTAAATATTTATTAAATACACAGACAAGACAAAAGGAATCCTCTGGTCTCCATTTACTTACACAGTTACACAAATCCTTAAACACCAAATACCCCTTAACATTATCATCACTGATAAATTCATGGAAAATCATTTGCCATTTGGAAAACAAATGCAGAAGACAAGGCTGATCAAAAACAGTATTTCCGGTTCTCCCTCGTTATCACATGGCACAGTATTTTGTTCTTCTCTCTGGTTCTTCTGTACATTGTAACACTGTCTTCAGTATCACAATATCACTGATCAGTGATGAAAAATAAAGCAGTTTCTTTTTCAATGACATGAAATTCCCTCTCGTACTTCTGATTTTCTTTTTATGCAAATCTATTTACAAGGTATATATATGCAATTCTCAAGGAACTCCTATATATCTACCCCTTTGTCTTGATTATCTCTGAAGTTCTTCCTGCTCAGAATTTAAATTTCAAAAACCATTTTCTATACAAAGATGCTTCTAAGGCCAGAAAGTAAGACACTTTCATTTAGTTACTCAGGTTTCCTGGTAAATCAGCAACACATCAAAATATCTACCCAGATTTCTAAAGCGCATAAAAAACTGGAAAAGCTATTCCTTTTTCACAAAATTCTAACTCTGTCCTTGCATGTTTACTTTCATTCACTCAAAATTTGTGACAGTTGGCCACAAATTACACTTTTTGAGTAGGTTTTATAAGAACATTGCTAAACCTGCTTTCATTAAGAATTTTTGGTCACATACTTTTACCAACTCCTCAAGATTTATAGCACATCTTTAAAACAAGCAAAAAAATTCTATTAAATCACAAGAATGGCCATAACTATATTTGTCTTGTGTTCTTAATTGATACACATGCATATGACACACATGTCATTTCCAAACATCAGCAATTTTTAAAGTATCCTCTGGAGACCATAGCTAAATTTTACCTCCAATCTTCTCACATCACACTGTCTTAAACTACTTTTCCTATTTTAACAACATGAGACGTCCACAAGTAAAAATGTCCCGAAGACTATTTTGATCCAAAATATTTTCCAGAGTCCACTGTTCTAAAGTGAATAGTGTCTTTGGAAATTATTTTGTATAAATGAATATAAAAATTGCATAACTGTCAGTGTATTCAATAACAAAAAATCTAAACTGCCATAGTATGTGCAAAATCCTTTTGAGAATGTAAAAGGTAACAGTAGTAAATTAACACTCATTTGCATTCCATTTCATTTTGTAAGCTTTATTTCAGAAATGTAATCTTTCCCCATTAAAGGGCTGTTTTAATTCAATTATTTAAACAAAGAACCCTGATTATTTCAATCCTGTTCCTCAGCCATTGCTTGAATGGGTATCTGTTGGATACATTAGAAAATGAACATCATCTAAAAGCAACCCACAGAAACTCTCTCCAAACGGATTGTAAGACAAAGCTGAGAAATCTAGCTGAGTCATGAAATTTGTGAAAGTTGCCCAGATTTTCTCACATCCTCTTGAAAAATCTATCTCGTTTCAATGCTACAAAACATGGAAGTAGTTATTTAGATTTTAACATGTTGAACTCAATTCTATACTTGTGTGACACAGCCTGAAGCAAAAGCAGCAACAAGCATCACCTGTAACACCAACCAGGCAGTAACAGCAGGCAGTGTCTGGCTGAAGGAGTTGAGGAGGCTTCTATTCGCTGGGCAAAGAGCAATGATACAACAGGGTTTAACAGCAGCAAGAAAAACTGCTTGGTACTTCTCATCCTGTTACTTTACATAGTTAGCTTTGCAAGTTAGCTTTATCTATTTGTAAGGACTTTCATAGCAGAAAAAGCATATAAGACCTGTCTTTCTGTTATTCAAAGGAAGTAAACTCAGAGTTGCACCACTCAGATGTCAGAGAAAACAACAAAACAAAACCCAAGAGCCACATATCACTTTTGCCTGATGCCGTTATGTTCACTAGTGTAATATCAAGTCGTTATCTTTATAACTTTTTATGCTGGATGTGTACCATGCTGAAACACTGAACCTCAGGAAGGCAAGCACAAGAACCACCATGAGACCTTTTTTTACTATTAGCATTTTGTACAGACTGTCAACAAAGAAATAAGCCTCCAAAACTGAGAATCAGATTCGAAGATGAAGGTTTTATTCACAATATATCCACATCAAGCTGATGATCATTTTAATGAGCAGCTTGAAATTAAGAGCTCAAAGATATTAGGTCCAGCTCCTGTACGCACCTAACCAAACTTTATTTTTTGCCCATTCCATTTGCTTGGGGGCAGAAGAAAAGCCCATTGTGCAACTCTCCTTTTAGTGACAGATGACCTAAAAGAGTGAAATCAGCTCTGCTAGGTGAACTGGACAGCCATCAAAGCCTGGAAGGTTTTGGTTAAGATGCAAAAAAGCAGAGGAATCCTAAAAATGAGTGTGGGGTAGGGCGTAGGAATGAAGAGAAATGAGCGGGAAAAGAAAACTTAGCAACAAGCAGTGCAGGTAAAAAAAAAAACCCTCAACATAACTGTATTTTGTCATCCCACACAGCACTCTGCCTTTCACTCTCTGAAACTATAGAGGCCACCTGGTAGGAAAATAAAAAACAACCTGTTTGTTTTTAAAAGGAAATACATATGCTGAATTAGATAAAAACCTAACAAAATGTCTGAGATTTAAGTCTAGCAGATTGGGAAGAAAGCTTCCAAACACCAGAACATTTGTACAAGGTAGTATCTGCCTCATATCCAATGGAGCCCACTCAGTTTTTTCCCCAGTGTGTTCAGGTACTCTTCTGCAAATTCACAGCTATGCAAGAAAGCTGCCAAAGAGGCTGGTGGCTGGGACAGGCTGCAAACCAGCCTTTCTGAATTTCCTTAGACTGCAGCAGGGTCCTGTAAACACCCTTATAATAGCCCCTTTCCAGCCAGTAGGTATTCATTACCCCAATAAGAGGCTGTGCTGATGAAAGGGAATGAAATACAAAGCTACAATAGCAGGCATGCTGGAAATGGTCCTGCTAACAAGTTTCACCTAATTATATGTGGCCCTTGAGATGAATAAGCAAAAGAGTTTGTCATTGAAACTCACTATTCCTGTAACAGAAAACACCTAAGAGGAGTAAAGAAGGGAAAAGAAGTAAGGATTAACAAATTTGACACTTAGAAACAGGGATTAACAATCCAGCAAGTTGTGCATCAGCTCCAATCAAAGACCTGGCTATGGAAAGGGAAACTCCTTCCCTCTCTCCCTTGAAAATCAAGTCAATTCATAGATTAGGCTGCTAAGTACAAAACTTGTCCTAACAGAAGTCAGGCAAACCAAGCGGTTGTAACAACCAACCATCACTATAATTTTGGTTTGTCCTACAGTTTCTCAAGGTAATAAAACTAAATGTAATTCAGCGGTCAACAAATCCACCTCCTCAATCACATTTAAATTACAAGTGGCAGTCATTTTATCTGGAAGACCTAATTTAACAAAGGAAACAGGCAATTTGAGAACGGCAAAAGAGCTTAGACTATCTTTTTGTAAAATTTCACAAAAATTTTGCCTGCACAAAAGAGATCAAGCAAGGAGTCAGTGAGATTAAATCATAACCCAATTTTCATACACAAAAATGGAAGAGATGACATGTATCTACTCAACCAATGCAATTACAGTTTATAACAAAGAGCAAGATGGGCACTGGAAGTGGATATTCAAAGCAATTCTTCAATATTCAAAGCATCAAGCTGAGAACTGGCAGGTTATAAAGTATCATATATAAAACAAAAAAAAATTGTTTAAAGGCAGTTTTACACTCCCATTTCGAGACGTAACAAGAAACACACCACAGTGGCAGGTTGATTCAGAAGAGCGTTGCCCGTTCTTCTCAACTATCCATTACTGCTGAGCACTGAAAACAAGGCACTGTACAAGCGAGACCACCACGACAGCAGCTCCCTCATTTGAAGTGTTACCTCTGTTTCCACACAGGGGTGACTGTACTTGCCACCTACATGTACTGATCTGAAGCAAGTAACCTGGACTTTCTTTGGTTACCTACAAAAGACCAAGTCTGTGGCATTGGCAGTCGTTTCACACTACCTTGCTGACATAAGCCTTATGCAAAAATATGGTTGTTATCTGAGTATTTTCAGTCCTTTTGCCACTGCCATTTAAAAGCCAGGGCAACTCTCTGCTTTTCAAAATGAGCTTGAAAGAAGTGAGAGCTAAAATCACTGTGCTAAATGGAAGCGATACAATCCCATCTATTATACATAGAAAGCAACTTTGGCATAAGAAAGGGGGAAAAAATAATGTATTTTTAACCAGGTATTTTGCATTTAGATTTAATAGCTGTTGCCTTCTCCAGCTGCTTAAGCAACACAACAGATTAAAAGTAAACCATAAACCAGGACAGACATGTTTAAACTTCCTTCAAAATCTGCTGAGTAATTTCTTATTCCATCATGCCAAAGTTCTTTATGCATACATGTAGCAGTCTAAGGGAGACTCTAAGGGAGCCGTGCAACAAGTTTTGGATAGCCTTTGTCCACTCAGCAGTTTTTGGGTGTGATTTTTTAACTTTTATTACTAGATATGAAGGGGTTCAAACTCCACACAGAAAAGAAAAAAAAAAAAAAGAGAATCCAAATCCACTAGGAAATGCACTCTAAGCTGTCCTACTGCACTAGAAATGGAGCTGTGGGGACAATTAAACTGCTAACACAGACCCAGGAACCCAATCCCACATTTTAAAAAATGTGCTGAATTGGTGAAAGGCTGCCAGACACCCGGGATCATTGTTAGCTGCCATGGTTACTAACTGAGTTTTAACTCTGCAGGCTGTAAATACCACCATGTATAGAAACATCTATAGAGTTAATTAGTTACAGAGAAAGGAAAAAATTATAATGTGGGTAGAAGAGGACAATCACCTCACAATCACATGGACAATCACCTATAGCTTAACTATATAGAGTTTCCAGAACCCTTCCAAAATAAGCGTAGACAATACCAAGGCTATGGCCCATCCTTTCAAGCAGTTCTCAAGATATATTTCAGGATTTTTCTGCTGTTCCTTCACCCCATCAATTACTCTACTTTGAATAATCTTTGACGCACGACAGGTGACACCTCACTGCTTTTGCTTCATAATCCTGACATCACTCATCCATCTGACAAATACTTTTAAAAAAATCACCCCCCCCAAAAAAAACCCCAAAAAACCCCAACCCACCCA
>NW_015091257.1:14764886-14827565 GCF_001431845.1 Calidris pugnax
GCTAAAACTAAAACTGGGTGAAGGTGGAGTGAAACAAAATGAAGTAAGATACTGGCATAATTTAAAGGAAGGCTCATTTAAAAATAACACTAGAAGAAATATCAAATAATTTAAAAGGTCAACCAACAGAAAATGCATTTCATCACTTATGTTCTTCACTATTAACTCATCACAGCTTTGACAGATCCTGCTCAGCTACATCACTTCTGAGACCTTTACAGTTAACACTAGGCTGCTTCAGGTAGGCCTCCTCCTCCTTTAAAATTATTTTCAGAAATACCATGCAGTATGTCTAATAGGTGAATCATGGATTCTTTCTATACTGTCCCAAAGACAGGCAAATTAGTTTTCTTCAGAGTACTAAACCACAGTTAAATAAACAGACAACTCCAAATTTTTGGAAATACATAGTTTTCGTAAAAATTCTGGAAGTACTTTTCTTAACACTGGAAAAGATATCCGTATAAAGATTTTATCACTACAAACTTTTCTTTATTCAGGAATAGAGAAACCTTTTCTACAAAATTTCAAACAAATTTCCTTTTTTTAAAGTGATAAGAATGTAGTATGTTGTGCAGCTTAAATAGTGTATCTCCCCTTCCTCATCCCCTACTACATATTCTGCACTGTCACAGCTTCCATATCACCACAGCCACAAATACTACCTTCATTCAAAGTCTCGCAGACAAAAAAAACATACCACATGCTAGCACACCTGAACCACTTTAGTATGCCTAGCCCATAAAGCTAGGTGAGTGGTGATGCAGTTCTCACATGTACCATCAGCGTGCCCACTACGCACCCAGGATCTTCGGAGAAAGTCTCCTGTGCCGTCTCAGCCCTGCGGCTGCTGCCTGGGTGAGCTACGGCAGCAGGAATGGGAATGTGAGCACAGGGCAGAAATCATTCCATGATGGAAAAACTGGCGTCACACGGCCTGGACGAGCATACAATCTGCTGGATCAAGCACTGGCTGACTGGAAGGTCCCAAAGAGTGGTGCTCAATGGATTCAAATCCAGCTGGCGGCCGGTCACAAGTGGTGTGCCTCAGGGTTCAGTGTTAGGACCATTTCTATTTAACGTCTTTATTGACGATCTCGACAAGGACATAGGGTGTATCATCAGCAAGTTCGCAGATGACACCAAGTTAAGCAGGAGTGTTGATTCCCAGGAGGATAGGGAAGCCCTACAGAGGGACCTAGAGAGATTGGATCACTGGGCCAAGATCAATGGCATGAGTTTCAACAAGGGCAAGTGCCAGGTCCTGCACTTGGGCCACAACAACCCCATGCAGCGCTACAGGCTGGGGGAAGTGTGGCTGGAGCTGCCTGGAGGAAAGAGACCTGGGGGTTCTAATTGACAAGCGGCTGAATATGAGCCGGCAGTGTGCCCAGGTGGCCAAGAAAGCCAATGGCATCCTGGCTTGTATTAGCAATACCGTGACCAGCAGAAGTAGGGAGGTGATTGTGCCCCTGTACTCGGCACTGGTGAGGCCACACCTCGAGTATTGTGTCCAGTTTTGGGCACCTCAATACAAGAGAGATATCGAGGTGCTGGAGCAAGTGCAGAGGAGGGCAACGAAGCTGGTGAGGGGGCTGGAAGACAAATCATATGAGGAACGGCTGAAGGAGCTGGGACTGTTTAGTATGAGGAAGAGGAGGCTGAGGGGAGACCTCATCACTCTCTACAACTACTTGAAAGGACACTGTAGAGAGGTTGGTGCTGGTCTCTTCTCACAGGTAATTAACGACAGAACGAGAGGGAACGGCTTCAAGCTCCAACAGGGTAGGTTTAGATTGAACATTAGGAAGGAATTTTTCACAGAAAGAGTGGTCGGGCATTGGAACAGGCTGCCCAGGGAGGTGGTTGAGTCACCATCCCTGGATGTGTTTAAGGGACGTTTAGATGTGGTACTGAGGGATATGGTGTAGGGGAGGACTTTGTAGAGTAGGGCAGATGGTTGGACTCGATGATCCCAAGGGTCTCTTCCAACCTGAATGATTCTATGATTCTATTTTACGAAACACGGACTCCACAGAGACACCAGCCTCCCAGTGAGCTTGCTAGCAAACTGCTTTCCGGCCAAACTACTACTGCCTTTTACACAGCAGCCCCTTTCCAAATAACAGTGAGAGTAGAAAGGAAGTTTTAAGGGAAGTGACTAGCATGCGTGTAGCTAACACATTAGTCACTTTCTTCATATTAGCTTTGGCTTTGCCAGATGAATCTGAAAATATTCAGAAAAGAAAATCCTCATCTGTCCTTCCTGGTGCCACCAGAGAGACCACAGGGTGAGAAACAATTGTTTCCTTGGTGCACAAAGTACACTGTAATTCTTTTAGTTACAGGTATGTAACATAATAACACTTTATATTGGTCTTTTGCAACTTACATAAGTTACAGGTTGTTTTATTTTTAAATACACTGTAAATGTCTGTGTAAATAGTAACATACAATGAAATTAACGTACTCGGTCATAACACCAGCCTATTCTACTCACAAAAGTAGTGCTGACAGTTATCGTGGGTGTTTTGTTGTTTTTTTTTTCCAATTAAACTGGTAACTTAAGATTCCATATGGATGTAAAGGATTCATGCTCTCAGTCTCCCTCATTACTAAGAAGTTTCATTAGATAACACCTCAGCTCTCAGCTGGGCTACAGTGAAAATAACTCCTCTCCCTCCCAGGCCCAGATTCTCCATTCCCTTTCTCAAGCACTCTGTGAAGGCTTTTACATACTCTGTATTAAATGGCAAAGATGGTGACAGAGGCCACCGCAGAAGGCCTAAAGAAACGTGTAGGTTTTAATAGATCTTATGACTCAGAACTAAAAGGAAGAGAACAGTACAGGAGATGACAAATGTATTATTCCCAGACTCCTGAGAAACTGCAAGAACATGGAAACAACAATAATGTCTATTTTCATATGCCATGAGAGAGCAACCACAAATTGTGAAACAACCCCGAAGCACTTTATTATGGTGATTCAGACCCATTCACCATTTTAAGGGAAAAACATGGGAATCACCACCACCAAAAAGCCAGTCAATTCCCACCTCCTTAGCCCAAATAGTTTGTATCATTTTGTTCTAATAAACATGCACAGGCTTTCATTGGGATCTCTGTCAAAGTCCAGCTGAAGGACCCAAAGTAACATGCTGGTTGAATGAAGAGACATTTCAAGACCTTGCTATTGACAGGTCAGAGAGCACCTGTCAGCTGGAGTGGAAAAGAAAATTAAAGATAAAAATATGCCTTCATTTCCTCAAGGGGAAGGCCCTTAATAAAACAAACAAACCAACCAACAAAAAAGAAAACAAAAACAAAAAACCAAGCCAAACCAAACAACAGCAACAACAAAATAAACAAAACATAACAAGAAAGAATACAAAAAAGGCTTGGGGTGATCTCTAAGTCCCCTTTCCATAGCACTCCTGGCTTAATATACACATGGCTTAATATACACATGATGCTGTACAAACTGGGAAAAGTACAGCATTTTTAGAAAGTGAGATTTTATTGAACTCTCAGCAGTCAACAGTATAAGACAAAACGAATCAGATGTAGAGCAAATAATTATTAACCACATACTTAGTACTCTTTGGCATGTAGACACAGTTTATACCCAGAGGCAATTATGCTTGTCACTGGTTATAATTTTTATAACAGATAAACAAAATCTCCAGCTAAAAAAGCAATTTACCTTTAATTGTTTGTTGGTCTTTTGTATTTGGAACCTATTGTTTTTTCTTTCTTTTCATTTATTTCATTTTATGCATCACGGGTTAAAACAAAGTGTAATTTGGCTGATGTAGTAGTGAAAATTTCATGTTTTTTTTAAAAAGCTTGCTAGAATTAAAAACAGGGAAACATTTATTTTCTACAAAATACTTATTTTCTTTGGTTCTTATTTGTCTAAATCTATGTTTTAAATTAAAAGACAAGTTCAACAACAAAACTGACCTGCTTTTGTTCCTTTGAAAATGTAACTTATCCTTGTACAAATTACACAGGATCTCAGTAGTACTCTCTATTACTGCAAATTGTTTCCTATTGTAAAACCTATTTTTATCTAGTTATTACCTTGACAAAGTTTTTTTTTAACAAACCCCAAAACTATAGAATAAAATTCTTGAGATTTTAAAAGAGAAATGTCAAAACCTTTTTTTTATTTCTAACAAAGACCTATTTCTAGAAAACATGTGTAGGACAAAGCAGTTTTAAGCATCCAAAAGTCCCAAACCTTTGAAGAGCACATACTTAGAGGTATGTTTTAATATGCCATGCCTCTAAATATTATCATAGGTAGTATTTATCCAAGGAATATGCTTTTCAGTATCCAGAAAAAAAAAAAAATCTGACAAATAAGGTAAAAAATAACAACTTGAAAATAAGAAAGCACACAACTGACAGACTTAGGAATAGTTGCTAAGATCTCCAGAGGTTTCATCCTCACTGACCAAACTGGAGCCTCTATCCAATCCTAAAGCACACTGCATGTGCTGGGATGCACAAGTGCATGTGCTGCAAGGCTGCAAGAAGGAGGGCAGAACTTCCCCCTCAGACAGCTCTTGGTTGTACCAGGTTGGGTTGAAGCCCAGCACAGAAACTTGCACCAAGACTAAGCCTTGTGCTTCCAGTGGCCCCATGCTAGTACCACAGCAGAAGAAAATCATCAAAGTTGGAGGAACAAAAGTACTGAGGGAGGAAAAGCATATATATTAAAATAAGGATGTGGTTCAAAACCTTGTTGGGGAAGGAAACGAGGGGCAGGGTGGAAGGTGAAGCAGAGCAAATGCAGGGTGATGACCTGGGATGCAAGGAGGGGCAAAGAGGAAGGAAACAGAGAGCCAGGGAAAAGAGGCCTGGCCCAGCTGAAAAAAAGATAACAAGCTTAAGAAACCCTACAGATGGAAGGAGGGAAGAGGCAATCATACCTGACAAGGAAGGAAACATCAGGAATGGGATGAACCTTAATAGTAGAAAGAACCAGGAAGAAGGGAAGTAAAGCAACTGAAAGAAGATGAGGAGTCTGAATAAAAAATAAAAAGCCTGGAGTAAGACAGGAGCCTTGTACAAAACCAGTCTGTTGTCATGTAACCAAAGGCTACAAAAAATAATAGTGCCTGGTAAGGTGGCCTTTCCTGAAGTGCTGCCTACAATTCTACAGGTAAAAATGGACTAATCACACTTATGGAGGTAAAGCAAAGAGCTGGGAGGATCAGTGGAAAGGAGAGGACGCTTGAAAGGGAAAATCAAAAGAGCTTGGTCTGTTTGCTAGGTTGAAAACATTTATGATTGCTCTCTAAAAATACATCAGAGGGGAAGGAATATTAAAATAACAGGAAGGGAAGGAACTATTTAATCAGAAGTATAAATTGTGAGAATAAATAAACCAAGATCTGCCAGGAATAATTTTATGCTAAACAAGGAAGTAAGTTTTTTTGTTGTTGTTGTTGGTTTTTTTGTAGTTGGTTTCTTTATTTTGTTTTGGTGCAGGTTTCTTTTTTCTTTTTTAAGCACGAGAGTAATATCTTGAATAACATCTGAAAAGATGCAAAGACAACATTTTTCTTAAACGCACCAAAACCCCAAAGCCCTATCAAGCTATCAAGCCAAAACCCCTCCTCTAAAAACCCCCTCAACCACCACCGTTAAATGTTTTAGAGCAGAACTTGCTGAGGTGATGAGAAGAGCTCTCAGAGGTGTGCAGGAGCAGCGGGTCCATCACCCACAAGCCCTGCCCAACTGGGCCTTATGTTGGGAGCTGCCTTTCTTCTCCCACTCCTGACAGCAACAGAGCCAGCAACATGCTCCAGACAAAAAACCACACGTGGTTCTTCTCTCTGCCAGCTTTGCTTTTAGCCTCTGAATTTCCAATGGCTACAGCCAAAAGCAGGGAGCCAGCAAACCGCAGTTTATTATGAGACCAGCACACAAAGGTAGTGTTTTGTTGCTTTGGTGTTTTTTTCTTTTAAGCTCTGTGCTCTGACTTTGAAACATCTGTAATGCTCTTCTGACATCTCTGTGTACAACTCTCCAGTCAAATGAATGCAGCATTAGCCGAAAGATTTTTGTAATATAGATGTCCATTTTATTGAAAGACCTGTAAACTGAAATAACAAGAGTTATGGATCTATTCCGCGACCCAGTGTAAGTCAAAAATAACACACATGCATATTATCTACTTTGACAAGAGGCTTTGTTCTGATTTTCATAGAATCATAGAATCATAGAATCGTCTAGGTTGGAAGAGACCCTTAGGATCATCGAGTCCAACCATCTACCCTACTCTACAAAGTCCTCCCCTACACCATGTCCCTTAGCACTGTATCTAAACGGCCCTTAAACACAGCCAGGGATGGTGACTCCACCACCTCCCTGATCACCACTCTACTTACATTTAGAGTAGATCTACTCATGTTTAAGGATGAAGTCCTGTTTCCATTGGAGTGAATTGGTATTATAGTGTTATTGTGATTGGAGACCAGAATTTTACTCCAGACAGAAGATTTACCTTGGAGCTACAGAATGCAGCAATTACAATAGGTTAATCTTTCCATTCAGGAGAAAAGCTGGTACAATATACCACAACTGAAAATATTTCATTTTTATTTAACCAAAGTGGTTCAAAAAAAACCCCAGACTTCCCTTTAAACAAAATGATCTAGAAATTAACCACAAATAATTCATCACTTATTTGCTATGAGGAAAAAGGCCCACTGGTCCCCACAACAGAGAACTCCCCAAAACAACTGGTTAATTGTATATTTCATTCAGTAGTTACTGGGCATATTTCTGGTGAAAAAAGGCACAAAGCCATTCCACTGTTAAATATGTATGTCATTTTGTGGGTAGTATCATAATGAATACTTTTAGTTTACATAATTAGTTTCAAAAGGTCTTCTTTATAGAACCTCTAATAAATATTTGAACAGGAGTAAAAACTTCAGCTAATTCACCTTCCAACACAGGCAGACTCCAGCCCACCCTCATACCTATCATCCTTTTTGCCCTCACTCGACACCTAGGGTATTTTTTTATGTTATTTATGTGTAAAATAAAAACACTTAGAGTCATATTGTTTACAGATGCCTTGAAATCCCAAATAATGGTCTTCAGCTCTGATCATACCCTCATCTCAGGTTTTGTTCAAAACTGATCATTCCTTTCTTTCTCCTGCAAAGAGAATTTTGAAAGTGTGACCCCATCTTAACCAGTTGTTTTTCCCACCTGCATACACAGACAACTGGCAAAGGCTACTCCAAACTCGTGCCTCTTTGCCATAGGTTAATATTAACTGATCTCAAAGACCAATTGCAGCCAGAAAGATACCCTTCTTCAGGGAAGCTTCCACCTCTTGTGCGAGCACACTGAAAACAGATCAGCATTGTAAGAACAATGGAAGTGAATGAATAAGAATAGCCAACAAGAATAGTGAATGGATTGCTTAAATTAAGTCCTCCATACACGCCAAATGAGGTTAAATCCTTCAAAATGCACGATGAGGCCCTAGGAAGAATGCTTTGGCACCTACTGTCTGTCTCTTTGTCACCATTTTCTGTAAAACATTACACTAAAAGACTAGGCTGCCTAAAATCATCCTTGGTGGCTGGGTTGTTGGCGAGCCCCATGCCCTTTTTAATTTATTTTTTTTTTCAAGTCAGTACTTCTCAGTTACATCAGAGCATCATTGACCAGGTTTTAGTACAGCTTCTTTTCTTCAGAAATGTTAAAAAAAACCAAACCAAAACCATTATTTGGAACCCAGATCTTCAAATGTTCCAAAAGTCCCTTTCCCTGGTAATTGATGAGAAATACGTGCACTCAAACTCAAGAGCAAGACATGCTTCCCACCATCAACGAAATGACTTCAATTTGTCTATGATATGACTGAAAATAATTGAAAACATGACATGCATATTTCTTTTATGAAAGCATGGTTTGGTATAAAACACAGCTGAAAGCTCCAAATATAACTGTAGATTTATCCCTGTCTGCATCACCATTACCTCTTAACTGTTGCACTGCTTTTTAAGAAAAATATGCAAATTTGTATCAAGTAGGTAAATTAATAATAAGAGAATAAAAATTACAACTTTAGGTTCCCATTCTGTAGGAATCAGAGTGTTCTCTCTTGTGCAGCTATTTGATATAACATAAAGCAGCCTTCAAATGTTCCATCTCTTCTGTGATAAACATAAGGTTGTATTTTCATTTTATCGCTACAAGTTCAATTCAAACTGCTCCACATTTACAGCTGACTGACAGCCCACACTGAGCACAAGCTAGCTGGAGGTAACCACCCTGAGTGAGTTTCAAACAGTTGCCCAACGGAGTGGCTTCTCTAGAGCAGAAGAGGAGGAGGAAGTGAGAAGGGGAAGAAGCAAAGACAAGGAACGCTCATAGGTCTCAAGTTTAGAGATAATACTCTCAGGGAGTTTCTACAAACTTCCCAAGCAACCTTTAGAAACTTCAGTATATCCAAAAGTACTGTTCTGAAAGGTCAAGTAAACGCGGTGGTCAATGCTCACCACCACCCCACAACGGTCACTGTAAAGTAGGCCCCAGAAGTCATCAGACCTGGGTCGCAACTTCAAGTAAGGCAACAGGAGGACAAGAGCACTCCAGGCACACCTATTCTCTGCCCACCACCACAGTCGCAGTGCTGACTCTTAGGAGCACTGCCTTGGACACACAGATGTAGAGAGGCAGTGTCTAAGGCTGGCAGGCCCCAAGTCCAAATTGGATTTCCTGTGCCAACACCCAGACATGCTGTCTGAGCTTCCTGGAACCCCTCGTACCCTCAAATCACCCCATAGCAACTGGATCGCTATTTATCAATCTAAAAGGCCTATTATTTCCCTAAATGTAAGGGAGAAAAAGCATTCCTCTTGCAGGAACCACATTCATTAGCTGTAAATTACAGTGGTTACAAAAGGCTAGCCAAGGAGAGTCATTCATACCAACCATACATGGCACATGTAACCATTTTCCAAAGGCATTTGTACAGCTTAAATTGTTATGTTTACTTGTAGTATGTGAAGTGGTTAGTCTACAGCAGTAATAAAACCAAGCAAAGACATTTCTTACAGTACATTCTACTCCAAAGACCAGCCGCCACAAGTATGGCTGGGTAATAGTTATAGATGTCAGATTCTTTGAGGATTTCTCAAGTCATCTTTACTCTTCTCTGTTGCTTCCGCAACGACAGATATTAGAGAGAACTGGCATTCAAAGCCAGCCAACTGGCAAGACCATGTTTATGTCTACTTTTATCTTCCATGTGTTCTTCATTCGCCTTAATCTTTACCATCTCTTTATTCACCTACACGTTGAAATATTTGCAATTTGTTTGATTTGCACTTAAGAGAAAAACAGTGAATAATAAAATCTCTTGGCTTTTTTCACACCCAAGAATGAGGTCACAGGGCTGTTGACAATTATTTTAAAACAATCAACCTTTCATTGAGTGATCTGATTGTGCACGCACAGCTTGATGAAATACAAACTTGCTCCTATCTAGAGCCTCAAGATTGCAGCCATGATATCAAATAGTAGTTCTCCAGGCCTGGAAGCACTTTTATAACAATTTCACAGTCCAAAGAGAGATCCTATCTTCCTTAGTACTTAATCCACAAACTCAAACCATTATTTCCTAGCCTTTCAGTGCTCTAAAAATGTGCCTTTTAACAGTAGATGTATTAAAAATGTAATTTTTCCCAAATCATTTTCATTGATGGTAAACGTAAGTACTCCGTTCAGTTCTAAAAGATAGCTTCTCCAGCTGCCTCCTATTGTTCCTCCTTATTCTCACAAGCTCAGGCATCAGCCAGAAGTAGCTTTCGGCAGCACTGCAGAGGGAGGGGGGGGGAATGACTCATCTGTGTCTCTTCCCGGATCTCTGAAGAGCAACTTCAGCTTGAACATGAACAAGAGAACAGTCATTTTAAAAACAAACGTACAACTCTGACTCTTCCAGCTGCTACTCCAAAAAAGAGTGGTAGGTGAACAAACCACTGTCTGAGCTCCTTGAACACAGATTAAAGCAGCCAGATTGGGGAAGAAATCGTGCCAAAATTGTTTGAGGAGTCCAAGACCCTGAAAGGCCTCTGTCTACCTAAATGTAGTTAGTAACACACCTTACGTCTAGATTTCGTCGTAGTCTCTGGCACACCATGTGAAAGGAAGGCTTATGAGTAGCTGAGGACGTTTGCAGAAGTTTGCCACTTCTGTGCAACCCAAACAGTTAGTTCAAAAGAAGGAAGAGGCAAACGGGTGGCTTCCACGGTTCATGATGTTTCTTAGTCAAGAGCAAATTCATAAACCATAGAAGTAATACAAAGTCTCCAAAACTATGCATTTCAAGATGTTTTCTTCACTGTTGGCTTTAAAGAGTTTCAAAACAAGGAAAAGTAAATCCACAATACTGCATACTAACTATTAGTAGTTTTTCATGTTCTACCAAATCAGAAGAGGATACTTTACTTCATTGACTGCTTCTAACTAGTGCGACAAGATCCACAGGCTTCTCTAACATAATCTCATCTTCCCCTTTGTCCCAGGGATAGGAAACTTTATATCTGGTTTATGATAAGTTCAAGTTGGCATTACAGGCCTAACCTGAAACTACAGCTTCCAGTTTCAGGACCTCAACATTGTGCACAAGCACACAAAACCTTCTTTATAATTAAGTTAGAATTTCTGGGCTGCAAATGTAATAATTTTGAAAGACTGAATGCCAGCAACCACTGCCTTGTCCTGATAAAGGAGTACCATTAGAAAATCCATTCCTCCAGTCTCAGTAGTGGTTATTTTCCTTAGGTTGCAGATGCAGAATGCAACCTGAGGCTCCACACAAAGAAGAGCCTTGTGAAGGGCCTAGACTCCCAGGCAGCCAGAGAGACTCCCTGTGGCCTGCACCTACCAGGGCGCTAAGGAACTGGACTGCAAGTGAGGTTGCTACACCTGCTTCTGGAGCATATTGCCAGTCATTCTCTGAAGACTGAAACACTTTCAGACCCAAGAAAGTGGAAGGGTAACTGCTACCATTCTACAGTGGGGATAAATTTCATAAAAACTAATATTTTTTAGAATAACTAAAATACTCAGTTTCATTCTGCTAAAAACAACACAAAATCCATATTCCTGATTTATACCTGTGCTATGTTCCTGCTAATACAGAAACACAGACACTCTGAAAATAAACAATTGAGAAGGATTTTGTTCAAGAAGTGTAATACATCCCTAATGTCTCTGCAAAGATTCAAAAGCCCTTGATAAAAAGTGCAAAAAAAGTACAGAGATGATGAACCACTGTTATATGCTTAAAATTTCTAACACCATTTCAGGAATTAATGAAAAAAGTTTCCCTAACACTTCCTCTCATTTCTTTAACATTGGTAAGACAAATCTACGCAGCATAAGACATTATAAATCCATTGAGACAAACATTCCCTACGGTATGTACTGCTTAATAGCTGTAGTGGAAGCTATGTCAGTAACTAATTAAACTTATGCCTCAGGCTTTTGCCATGTCAATTCAGTTATTCCAGATTTATATTGTTTTTTTAAAAAGCAACCAAATAATTTTCTTCATTAACTCTGTCATTTAAAAAAAAATATTATTTAACTAATGATATTTTAAAGTAGAAATGCACTGTGAAGCTAATGTGTTTGATATGACAGGCTATCGTATTTGAATAAACACAGTAAAGTTTCATGCTCTTGTGAGTCAGCTGGTCATCCCATCTGTGAAGGCAGAAACTCCTTTTTTCCTTACAAGAAATGTACTCTGTATTTACAGGAAAAAAAGCTTTGCTCTTCACAAAAGGTAGCTTCTAAACATTCCTACAGAAAATAAGATACTCCTCCAAGATGATCATTGTTGCATTATATGATGAATCTTATCACCTCAAGAGTCACCAGCTTTCATTGCATTCTTTGAGCTGTCCTCTGGGATAGGTTACTTGTGACAGTAAACTACAGCCATAGTTACTCTTCTCATTTCGGCAGAACGGCTGTAAAACTGATGTAGAAATAGCTTCTGCAATAGACTGCTGCAGCCATTACCTCACCCTTGCTGCTTTCATCAGCATCTTCTCAAGAAAAGAGGGCAGTCACATTTCCTTCCACAGTTGTTGTTACAAGGTTTGTAAGAAGGCAGCAAAATGACAGTACCTCTTCTTTTTAATTGCAGCAGAATTCAGTAGGACCGTCTCTTCCTAGCTGTTGGTCCTTCCAATAGATGCAATTGCACTTTAAAGGGTAAAATAATTTCCCCATTAAGTAGCATTTTTTTCTTTATCAAAAGCTCTAGTTCAATCACAAGCTCCATAAAGCTAACAGAGTAGATCCTATGATCACACTACTTACATGATCATTTTAGGGACACTATATTCTTACAAACAAGTTGTTGTTTGAACCATTCATGTTTTACCAAAAAGAAAAAAATTCTGAAACTCAAATCAGAAACATATTGTCATTACTGGCTTTGCTTTTGGCATACTACTCTGAAAACAGACAACTAGATGTTATTTCTCCTTGCATCAGATCGTGCTTGAATTTATGCAAACACAGTGCAAGCAGTCCAAGTTCACAAAGAATGAAACTGCTGTTTGCCATCTGCACTAGTAGTGTTGTGCAGCAGAACATTAAGCTTTATTTAGCATCTTTTATGCTCAAAGTGTTGCCAAACAGTATTAACCAGACTGGCTAAACGCTGGTGTCAGAGAAGCCACTCCAGCAGCCACTAAACAACTAGCAAAAGCTCAGTGATTGTCCTTCTTGAATGTTCAGATCTATTTTACCACTAAACATTTTAGAGGCAAAGTCACATAAATGCATAAACAACTTTAAAAAATGCAGTTATTAATTAGGTATTAACTGGATGTTGAGGAGAAATAAGGTTGGATTAATGCAGATGTTCAATTCTTAACATGCAGAGTACTTTTAGCCCTAAGGCCTGGGGTATTTATAATTCGCTGTGGAACAAAGGCATGCTGTGTTGCTCTAGCACAGAGATTCGTCAGCTTGAACAAGAGATGTTTCCAGTAGGTTCCAAGGGTACCTTTTGCAGAGATGCCTAGCCAAGACAGCAGTTATAACTAACTCTCATCTTTAGAGGCAATCACGGAAGTTGATATAAATACCACTCTTGCCACAAAGAGGGAAAAAGAATTCACAATGGCATTCAGTCTCTGCAAAGGTGATAGATTCAAGGGCTACCTTCTGCTACCCCACCTTAATGCAACAAAACAGATTTTACTGATTCAACTTCAAAAGTTTTGTCCTTAGACAATTAGAATTAATTCTTATTAATATAATTTAAAAGAGAGAGGTTTCAAGAAAGAAAGATACAATAAAAAAACCCCATAAATCTGTCATTTTAAGTCACAACATTGGTCCGTGGAGCTTGCAGTGTTTTCTGCTCTTGCTCAGAGACTGCAAGAATCATAGAATTGAACCACAGAATCATATGGGGTTGGAAAGGACCTCTGGAGATCATCTAGTCCAACCCCCCCGCCAGACGGGGTACACCTAGAACAGGTTGCACAGGAACTTGTCCAGTCAAGTTCTGAATGTTTCCAAAGAAGGAGACTCCACCACCTCTCTGGGCAGCCTGTTCCAGTGCTCTACCACTCTCACAGTAAAGAAGTTCCTCCTCATGTTTAGGTGGAACTTCTTATGGTCAAGTTGGTGGAGGAAGAACTTCTTTATGGTGAGGGTGACAGAGCACTGGAACAGGCTGCCAAGAGAGGTTGTGGAGTCCCCTTCTCCTGAGATTTTCAAGACCCGCCTTGATGCAGTCCTGAATGACGTGCTCTAGGCAATCCTGCTTAGCAGGGGAGTTGGACTAGATGATCTCTAGAAGTCCCTTCCAACTCTGTCAAATCCGTCAATCTGTGAATCCATCCTCTTGTCCTGTCACTGGGCACCACTGAAAAAAGACCAGCCCTGTCCTCCTGGTACCCTCCCTTTAAGTATTCATAAGCATTGATTAAATCCCCCCCAAGTCTTCTCTTCTCAAGACTAAAAAGACCCAAGTCCCCCAGCCTCTCCTCATAGGAGAGATGCTCCAGGCCCTTTATCTTCTTTGTAGCCCTTTGCTGTACCCTCTCCAACAGTTCCCGGTCCTTCTTGAACTGGAGGGCCCAGAACTGGACACAGTATTCCAGATGGGGCCTCACCAGGGCAGAGCAGAGGGGCAGGATGACCTCCCTTGACCTGCTGGCCACACTCTTCTTGATGCACCCCAGGATGCCATTTGCGTTCTTAGTCACAAGGGCACATTGCTGGCTCATGGTCATCCTGTTGTCCACAAGAACTCCCAGGTCTTTCTCCTCAGAACTGCTCTCCAGCAGGTCAGCTCCCAACCTGTACTGGTGCAGGGGGTTATTTCTCCCCAGGTGCAGCACCCTACACTTGCCCTTGTTAAATTTCATTAGGTTTCTCTCTACCCAGCTCTCCAGGTCTTGCTGGATGGCGGCACAGCCTTCTGGGGTGTCAGGCACCCCTCTTAGTTTAAAACTAGAGAGAACTCAGAGTATGGTCTGGAATTAGAGAAGAGACACATGCATGTACAGAGCCATCCATACATTAAAATTTTCAAGCAAAAGTATAACTTGAAGGCAGAGCAATCCAAAGGGAGCCATTTAATTGACTACATGAGCTCCAGATCAAATCCATGAAGCTAATGCTACAAACCACTAATAATAAAAGATTCCATAAAACAAAGCTATGCAAAGTAACTGTTATGAGAAACTGCAAGAATCTTTCAAAAGTTAAACACCAAAAACCAAAACAAAATCAGAGGAACTGATTTTGACTACACCATCAACTACAGTTTTAAAGGAGGCTAATTGAGTGAAATAAATATAAAGTCTACATTTAAAACACCATAGGACAAAAATCTTACAAACACAGTTGTCTGTCTTTGCCAGTAGACACTGTCACAGAACATGATTTTTTTAATCTGAGATCTCTTCACTGCTTGTATTAAACCTTAGTATCCTCTATACAAATAGACATCAGGCCTTACTGGATGGCCCCTAAGAGCCATTCTGCTTAACCTCAGTGCTTAACTTCCTGTGCATTCCCTCAACTCTCACCTTGCCACTCTGCCTTATCTACTAAACCTCTGTGAAACAGGTGGAGCAGAGATGGTTTACAGACACTGGTCTGCTGAGGGACATGCTTATTAAGAAGGGTGATAATTGAGGAAGAAGATGCAAGAAAAACCACCCCAAAAACCCCAAAAGAAAACAAAAGGAAGCACAATAGAGGTTACATTGGGTTTGAGCATTACTCAGCATTTCCTCCAGTCCACTTTCATCTTACTGTTCGTTGGTTGTTCTTTTTTACATTTTTCAGCATATTAGCCTGGGCTACGGTGCCCTTTCCAAACTTTTTAACCTCAACCTAAATCTTCACTCCCTCTCAAACACCCTTCTCAAGTTCAGCCCTTGTTAGTAATTCAGCAGAGATCTTAACAATGGATGCTGTTCTTTCTATCCTTTTTTTTTTTTTTTTTCTATTTCTACCTAGTTTAATAGTGGTCAGCAGTTTTAACTGTTCAGAACAGCAAGCATGTCACAGTCATTACAATATTCTCACTCAACTTCTCTATCATAATTTCACCGTTCCTCTATTTTCCTGACATAAATCCAATACCAGTCTAATACCAGTTTGTCCTAGGTTTACAAATCCAAGGGGAAAATATTCCATAACCAAATGTTATCTAGATAACTTTCTATCTTGGCCCAACCTCTACCAAATGTCACTGAACTCAAGTATGACATTTGACTGCAAGATTTTTTGCTTTCTCTATGTTTACAACAAATTTAGAATATGGCTACTGAAAATAAATTTTATTTCAAGACAGAACAGGCTACTCAAATGCTGTAGTCTGAAAAAGATTTTGTTCAAACAAAGGCTCCATCTTAGCAGAGCCCTCCATGAATGATAAAAGAGAAGTATGATTCATTTGGCAGCCAAATTATTCTAATCGTTCCACAAAGGCATATAAAGCCCCATACACATCACAACTTTTGTCTTCCACAATCGTTTTTCTCTTCCCTTTCACTCAATCATTTTTCTCTAAATTATTAAATCCTTCTCTCCTCTTGTTACAGTTTGGGAATTCTCTGACTGTAAGAACTCATAAGAGAAGGTTATAATTAGAAGTTAAAGAAAGAGGGTTGTACAGAAAAGATGGCTCTATGGGAACTGTGAAATGGAGGCCGTCTCAGGTAGTAAAAAAACCCAGTGCTCACTTCATTGTGTGATTTCTACAACAAAAGTCATCCCAGTCTGCAACCTGCTTACCAGGCAGCATGCAGGTGGTTCACTGACTGACAGATAAAGTCCACACACACAGGCCTACAATTAAGCCAGCAAAAAGCCATTTTGGAGAAAAGACCAAAGTACACTCATTAGCCTAGTAGCTAATGAGACAAGAGCAATCTTGATGCCATGAACAAGTCCAAAATAATCAATGTACAGCTCTTACAATGGGACAAGTTTCAGAGAAAGTTATAGCAACTCAGACTAGTTAGAAAAAGGTATTAAAAATTGCTATCTGTTTTCTAAAGGAAATGCAGATTATGCTTCTTGCATTGTTTTGAGTCCGTTTGACAAATACAGGTCCACGAACTGATTTACAGGTTACTGAAAATTGAGAGGAAATGATTAAACGGGTAACGCATGAGTCAAAGTCAACATACAATGCAATAGCAAAGCTTAATCTGGAATACTATGTGTCATTCTTTATCATGTCATGTCTGTCCAGCATGTGAACTTGTGCTGTAAACAAAATGGAGAGAAGTGTTAGTATTTCTCAAGAGAATGACAGCCTACCTCATCATCAGTACCTCAAGCAAAGAGAAGACCTTTAATGGCCATTTAGGTACAAAGAACAAACAGGATTGAGGAAACACCACAGCGAAAACCAAAGTGTCATCTTAACTCACAAGAGGAGCATTTGCACAGGAGCAACTGATAAAAACTAGCCTTTAATATAGTTAGGATAAGTGTAAAGGAATGTCTAACCATGAGAGCAAAAAAATTCTCAAGCAGCATTCGCTGGGCACAGCAACACCACAACGAAGCTTCATAAATGTGAAAAACTGGGCTTGCAAGAGTAAGGGGACTGGAACTATGAACTAAGAGACGTTCTCCAAACTCATCTCATGCACTTGCTCTCCCATTCATAAATAAACCCATACATATATACACGCACACACCGTGCTAAGCAGATACTTTTCCTTCTTTCCTGTGTGAATTGAAGCCACTTAGAGTCTCTGTCTCCTGTGGTTGATTAATATTCTGATATTTGTACTTTCTTGTATACTAGATTTCCCAGCGGTTTCCTCCAAGCACTCTCCTCCATTGGTTCTTTTACATCAGACACACCTTGAACTCATATTGCTGTCTTTCACAGAATTCAGACTCTCCTCTCTCTAGCTTGCCTACTTATGACTCATAATAAATTAACATCCCACCTCTTCACAGTGAAAGGTCACTTCAGAACTTGTGGGCATGGGGAGAAAAAAAAAAGAAGGGAGGGAAAGGAATATGCACAGAAAGCTAGCGTTAAAAAAAAAAACGCTTGAAGAATCACAATTTCATAATGTTGCTAAAATCTCCTTCCTTCTTGGCAGACGTGCATGTGTGTGTAAGCAGTTGGAAAAGCATCATATTTTTAATTGGAGTGTGAAAAATGCTGCTCATTGAAAGAAAAAATAGGTACTTATAATTAGAAGTGGAAACTAAACCCAACACTTCATTTGATTATACAAAAAAGGCATCGTTTGTTCACAAGATACAACTTCTAGGTGGGCCCAGAGTCTTATTATCCATACTTCAACTAACACTCCTGTTTACTACTCCATAGTTGAGTGATCCCTATAGAGTCAAAGTACTGTCATCAAACTAATTGTTTTTACATACCCACAGAATGGCTAAGGCAGGAAGGCACATCTGGAGATCATGATTAGCCTAATCCTCTGGCTCAAAGCAGGATCAAGGGTACCCAAGGCTGTGTCTAATTGGCTTTTAGTTACACCCAGGGATGAAGGCTCCACAATATCTCTGGACAACCTGTTCCACAGTTTGACCCGCCTCCCAACAAAACATTTTTTTCTTATGCTCAAATGGATTTTCCTGTATTTCAATTTATGCCCACTGCCTCTCATCCTTTCATTGTTGACTGCCAAGAACAGTCTGGCTCCACTTTCCTTTCTCCACCACATCACACATTCAGACACATTGATAATGTCACGCTGAGCCTTCTCCAGGCTAAACAGTGCCATCTCTCTAAGACTCTCGTCAGATGTCAGATGCTCCAGTCCCCCAACCGTCTTCATGGCCCTTTGCCAGACTAGCTCCAGTAACTCCATCCCTCTTGTATGGGAGAACACAGAACTGGACATCACACCCCTGATGTGCCTCACCAGAAAGAAGAAGGATCACGTCTCTCCACCTCCTTCCTGCCAATCCTCTGCCTAATGAAGCCCAGGAAGCTAGGAGCTGCCTTTGCCACAAGCACATGTTGCTGCCTTGCAGTCTACTTATTGTCTACTAGGATTCCTGGAGTCTTTCTCTCCAAACCTCCTTTCCAGACACTCAGCTCAGGGTTATTCTTCTCCAGGTGCAGGACTTGGCATTTCCATTTGTTCATGAGGATCCTGTCAGCCCATTTATCCAGCTTGTTGAGGCCTCTCTGAACGGCAGCACAAGCCTCTGGTGAGTCAAACACTCTTCCAAGCCAGACTTGCTGAAAGCGCACTCTGCCCTATCATCCAGGTCCTTAGTGAAGATGCTAAGGAGCACCCGGCACTATTATCCACCCCTGCAACACACTGCCAGTGACCGCTGGACCTCGTGCTGCTGATCACAACCATTTCAGCCAGTTTTCAGTCCATCTCACTGTCCATTTACCTAGTCTCCACTTCATCAGTTTGACAGTAAAGATGATACTGCAGACAGTGTCAATAGCTTTGCAGAAGTCATGTAAACAACATCCACTGCCCTCCCGTCCTCCACCAAGTCAGTGATCTCATCATAGAAGGCTAACAGATTGCTCAGACATTATTTCCTCTTCATGCTGACTACTCCCAGCCTGCTTCTTGTCCTTCATATGTTTAGAAATAGCTTCCAGAAGGTTGATATGAGGCTTGAGCACCCCAATTTCTCCTTATTTTCTTTATTGAAGATAAGAATTACTTTTGTTTTCCAATAATCCCCAGGAGCCTTCCTCAAGGTTCCTTCTGAGAAAAATCAATTTTTCTTCTGGAAATAATCTCCCCTGAGATTTTCTTCTGGGCTAGGCATTATAGTAGATTCATTTACTCTACCTTTATGATGTATGAAAGAAAATAACAACCCTAGTTTTTTAGATATCAGGCTGGGCTGTAGCAATACAGAGAGAGGGCAGAATGCTTTGTACTCTGGAAGCAAACAGGACATGGAGTTACTGAATGACATTTACAGAATAAAACAGGCCTCCCAAAACCAAAACACTGCAAATTAAGTTCTCTACTTTTGTAATCAATCACAACACAGACCAAGTATCCATATGAGGGCAAGAAGAAGAAACAAAATCATGTAAGACGTAACTACTCAAGCAATTCCAATACTCACAGACAGCCATCATTAAATAAAATGCCACCTTACCAATTAAAAGGTATTCTTTAGAACATACACATTCTAAGACTAAAAAATAGAGACCATATGTTACATATATATATATAAGAGCACCAAGCTTTCCTGTGGGGAATTATGTTATTACAGAGCTTTTGGCAAGAATCATAATCTGTCCACACTAACCTTTAACACAAGGCCGTGTGGCAGAGTTCACACCTGAGAAGTTACTTTTTCTAAACTCAGGTATAGATAGACATTATGCTGAACAATTTCTGAGAAGAATTTCTAACAGGTTAAGTTGGAAGCAGCAAAAGGAAGGAAATGGTACGGGCTAGAAGCAGGATGTAAACAGGTTCTAGAGACGACCCCATATAATCCACCACGTAGCCAGCAGATAATATAGCACCATTTTTCCCAACACTGTCAGAGATGCCTGAATTTAGGTGGTCTGTCCTGTGCCCATTTTCACCATGTCTTTTCCTCTGTAAATCTCTGTTTCTTTCCTGATCAAAGTTACGCTTCCTCAAACTTTGCTTAGTGGTATCTTCATCCTTACTACATGTGTGAAAGCACTCTAACACAGTACAAGCTGCACAGCTCTTCTCTCTGCATCTAAGTGCACCCAGCAGAGAGGAGCTGCACGGTAATACACCACTGAGCATAACTTCAGTTTTGTGCTTGCATAACTACAGTTTCTGCAGTGCACGGAAACGCTTCATTAGCATTTTAAACAATGTCATTCAGTGCGCTAGCTATGTTTCCTGTGATGGTCTGTACAGTAGAGTTAGCTTCCTATGGCTTCATCTTAAAGAAGCGTTTCCAGATACTCTGTAAGTACCCCTTTTGCTTAAAAACACTAAGAAACTGTTAAACCACTTCTTACTAGTTGTCTCATCTGCTAACAGTTGAATACAAAAACAGAGTTCATGCTTGTGTTTTATGATAAAGCAACATTTTTTTGGTTCTTAAATACCATTCTAGTATTTTACACAACTACCACTATCATAACACTTCTAGCCTTTCCAATTGGAAATAATATCTGCATACTAACTACTCTGTAATTCCATGCACAGAATTCAAATCTTAAAATTCTCTTCTGTGTTCCAAGAGTACAAAAAATGTATCAAGTAAGGAGGCAGGTGGCTAATAATGATATCCTAGACTAACTATTGATATCCTAACCAGCTAGCTAAGAGACATAGCAGTAAATTCCTCCGAGACAATAAAAAAAAAAAAAAAAAAACAAAAGGGGAAGGGAAAAAAGGTTATATATGCTAGAAAAAAAAACAAAGTAGAATTTCCTGAAACGGTACTTACTTGCAGACTTCTACCGGATTAGTTGGAACAGGAAGACTAGCAGGTATGATTTGTAACTGAACTGGCAAAGACAAAAAAGAAAAATCACCCGAGAAAAAAAAAAAAAAAAAAAAAGATACAAAAGGGGAAGGGAAAAAAGGTTATATATGCTAGAAAAAAAAACAAAGTAGAATTTCCTGAAACTGTACTTACTTGCAGACTTCTACCGGATTAGTTGGAACAGGAAGACTAGCAGGTATGATTTGTAACTGAACTGGCAGAAGCCCTACCACTGACTTATTTTAACCAAACTGGTTTAACTGACTGAGCTTTTAGTGGCAGAGCCTGTTTGCTTGCTGTACAGGGGTTTAACTAGACATCCGTGAAGCACAGCTTAGCTGTGTAGCTGCTTCATAGCAGAAGCGCTCTGACAATACATTACACTAACACTACTATAACTATGAAAGAAAAGTGCTACAGACAGAACAAGACACATGGAAGCACCTATAGCAACTGAGGCTGCTTATTCATAATGTTTACAAAGAACAATTTGGTTTTTATGTTATCTTATGCTATGGATTTTTGCAGCACATAATATTTACACCATTAACTGTCCTCATTGAAAGGCACACATATTTAGAACAGAAGAAGAAGTATTTTAAGTGGCCACTGTTAACATCACAAAAAAAAAAATCAAGGAGGTCTCTTGGTGGCACCAAATGATCTTTATGGGACAATTACGAAAACGCTGATGTAATTTTCGTGTGCCTAGAAAAGCACTTGTAATTAATCACTCCATGTTTTCACTAAATTGTTACTTGTAACACCTTTTCACAAGTCTTATTTATGTGCATTTCACTGAGAGCAGTAGGAATGCAAAACTCACCAATTCGACGTGAAGTTCAATAAAATGATGATATCAGTATAATGGCAGAACTGCAGTAATAATGCTGTTTCAAGTTCAGGTCTCTTCCTGTTACTATGTATCATGCTCCAACGATGCAAACTTCCCTTTTCTCTCAAGCTGTCTAACCAGCTAATATTAATTGGCCTTAACTAAAAATAATTGCCTGTAGTCAGTATTTATCTTTAATTTTGTTGCTTGTTGTCAGATCTGATGAGGGGATAGTGAGTCTGGGAGCCTAGTCAATTTTTCCAACAACACAATCTAGTAAGAGATAGTAATTAGCCTCTCCCTGCAAATCCTGTTTTTGCTTTATAAACGCCTGGAAACATCACTAGGAAACAAATACATATGGTAGCACTAATTAGCAAATGCTGGTGGTGTTGGCTGGTAAAACTCAAATTTCATCTTCCCGTCTGTGCCGCCAAGCACATTCTTCAATAGTAGGACTTGAGTAGCTCATTTTAGTACAGACAGGCTCAAAGGCATGACCCAGAAAGCCTCCACTAATATAACCAGTCTTCAAATAAAAAAAACACTCTCTAACAAAGCTTAATAAATATTTCCTCTCTTTTTTTATAGTGCTCAGTTTCATGGAGCTGCAATTTGACAGCAGAAGGATGTGGTACAGAGACTGGAGAGGCAGGCTACCAACACTTTACCAGTAACTCCAGCCATGAGCAAGGAAACCCAGAAGTTGTTCTTCAACTCCATAAACGGTACACCCAGTTTCAACTTCATGAGAAAATAAAATCCACACAGAAGTTGCCTGGTGAGGGGGTGGGAAGAGAAGGTCAGCTTCTAATGGAAGCACATGAACCTTAAAAAACAAACTACTGGGGAGTAGAGCATACTCACTTTAAAAACACCCCAAAAAATAATTAACCTTTTCTAAATATCTGAATCCTCACTAAGGAAACAATGAAAAGGTAAAAATTCCAGCACAAAGAAATTGGGTCAAGGTTACAGTGCATCACTGCAAGTGTCACCAAGGTTCAAAAGGCCCAACACACATTGTACTTCCTTGTAAAAACTGTTTCAGATATAGAAGATCAGCATTATAAAATTGCTTAGCAAGGAAACAATGAGACCAGAGAATATATCTCCTTTCTTTTCCTCTGTTTTGTAAAATAAAGGTCCCTTTAAAAGTAATTTCTGGTACCTTAACTTGTACGTTCTGATTTGAGACCTAGTGTCTATTTCTGCATACCACAACATACACTACACATCTACTACATGCACATATATGTATTGCTGAAAACATTTTGAAAGAGATTATATTTTTTAAAAGAGCTTTTATTTACAGTTCAATGAGGTATTCCTCTCCCTCCACTTACTCAAATTTTCCTCTGATATCCACCAGGGAGTTTGTCTAGATTCTTTAAAAAATTTTCACATTGTCTGAAAGGCTGCAGAAGTTCAAATGACCCACTAAAAACATGGGCTGACAGTACAGAAATTGAAAAGTTTTCTATGCAGAACCACGGAGCCATTAAAGGCTTTGAAATGGTTTAGCATTCTGTACGCTTAAAAAACATCAGTAACAAAACAGTTTAGAGTTTGAACTATTTGCGACAATCTGTTCCTGAGAACTGATCAACTCAAATTCACAACCATAAGCCTTCGGGTGCTTTCAGTTTGAAAGTATAGATCCCACAGAGTCAAAGAAAGGCAAACAGACAAAAGTACACCACAGAGCATTACGAATCGACTGAAGGTCGCCAAATGAAGAAGCTGTATGAGGACAGAGGAAAACAACTGAGCATATATCCTTTTGTACATGCACAACAGTACATTTCAGGTAGTTCCATTTACGAGTACTTTTTTCCATGAAACAAATTGTATAGAAAATATTCAACTAAATTTTAAAAGTAGACTCCTCTAAAACAAAAGCAAAGCATTAAAAAATTTGCTGAAAGACACATTGAGACATCTATGCGTGTTTTTGGTGGGTAAATTTTTTATTCAAGACAGCTAACATGGTAGTCCTGAATTACACGCGTTTTTCCATCTATATTTCTCTAATTCAACCCCAGAAGGAGAGTAACTCAGGTCATCTTAGAAGGACTTTGAAATAAGGAATAGTTTACACTTTGTCTTTGTGCTTGATAGTAGAATAAACTTGAGACACAGGATATTAGTGGAAAGGAAAAAGAAAACACTAAGATTTGCATCTTACCTCCTATCTATAGTTATTAGGCTTTCATTGGCACGATCATTTGGCAATGACTGACGACAGTGTATGAATCATGTCTCTACAGTGTCACAGCCATGTAATGCAGACAACATGACAGCAACATGAAGTAAGATGGGTAGTCTGCTTGCATGCTGGCTGGGTCCTGGGGACAGCATAATAAGGAAGCTTGGGGCAAGTGAGAAAAACCAAAAAAACCTTGAATCAACCAAAAAGCTGATAAACACAGGTACCAAAAGGAAAGCTGAATGACATTATGCTCTTGGCTCTAAGTAGGAAGAGAATAATTTTCAGCCAAAAGGATAAAAAGGAGTTTAATTTGCTTTGTGCTATCAATTAATAAGTAAATACGAACAGATAAATCAGACTACCTAAACTCACCTAAGCAAGTCTAAAAGGAAAACTAAGGCTTAGCTAAACTGCTAATCACAAACCAGCCAAAATAATGGCAGTAACTTGTTACCATAAGAAATCACGAAAGTTATGAAAGAAGTTTCTGTTTTAGAGATGGTTTCTGTTGGAATGGTGTTTTTAATCAGGGTTTTTGATAATACTGTCCTATAGCCTCTGGGAAGGCAAATGCAAGCTCTCTGGAAGGAGGAGTGCTAAATGAATCTTTCAAAGGGTGCAGTGAATCATCATGCAGTAGGAAATGAAGAAATCAAGGTTTTGTGAAGCAGCAGATAAGTACATTCAACACGTTGCACGGTCTTGAATGACTTGTGATACATTTATTGCTCTCAATATTTCCAGTTAAAAAAAAATAAAATCAATAAAAGCAGAAGTCATTACCACTTTCTGTAAAGATGACAGGTTTGCCTTGCTCCCTCTGTCTGGGCGGAAGGTACCAATGTTATTTTTAAAAATGTATGCTCTCCTTGTTGCTTCCCTTCATCCCTCACTACCTCCCATCACAACCATTGGCACTAAGTATCTATCACTGAAGGAGGACTCTGAAGTCAGAGTAAATAACTCATCCTATTACATGATGATAGTTTACTTGCACCTTCATCTTTTCCAAGGGTAACTGCATGACTACAGTGTCTATATATAAACAATAATATATTTCATATGGCTCTAACAGCCAAAAAATGAGGATTAAGGGACTCACATATACTCGTCTTTTTCAAACTCTGAAGAGAACAATGTGTCCTGACTGTAAACCTGAACTGCTCTAATATACTCTGTCATATTATAATTTCACTAACAGCACCAGTGAAATTCTAGTAGAGTAAATAATTAGGTGATAGCAGGAGATGGGGGACCCTTTAAGGACTCTGCCTCCACCACCAGTTTCCCAAATACTTCCCAGAAGATTCTAGCAGGGAATCGCAGCACTGGCAGACACTGAATACAAAGATACCTAATTAGTCAAATACTACTTCCAATAGCAAATAATGCAAATAAGTTTGCCATTCCAGTTGATATGCACTTTATAAATCATGAAAGCTGCTATATGGAAGGTGTTAAATGGTCTACACATGATATTTCAGAAAAAAACATTTCTGTACATACAAGTAAAACCCAAAAACAACGAAGAAACCGCAAACAAATAAAAAATTAACAGTGCTAAACACCCTCCCACATACACATATATAATTACTGTGTTTGATCAGGACAGGAATATTCATAAGCAAACAGTATCACTTCAGCATCAGTTACAACAGCTAGTCTTAAAATCCCTGATATCTTTCTTTTTCCCACATGTCCCTCTTGGTCCTATCTTCATTCTTACTTAACATTAATGTTTCTTAACATTTAAGTAATACAAAGTGGTAGATGTAGTCAGGATACAGGCTGGATCGTTCTAATGGAGTAAATATAACATTTGTCAGACTAAGCTTGAATGCAAGCACAACTCTTCACAATCACTAGATTATTAAATGCTGTAGTTACACTACAGGCATCCAGAATACTATTTCTTTTATATCCCTTTTTGCAAACAAACATAAAAAACATCAAATATTGTTTCCTGAAGTTAAGGGAGTCCATATCAAGGCCATGTAACTAAATTGCAAGAAAGGTGGAAATATCAACAAGTATTCTCACACTTGTTTCAAACAGCAGTGGGACTGAACTGCAGTTCAGTTTCTATGAGTTTGTGTTTTAAGAATTCTACCAAGGTTATTGCTCCTGTTGGGAAAAATCAGGTACACAGCTGTGCTCTCTGCAAATCCAAAACTGTAGAAGTACTTTTTTCAAGCCATTTGTATGCAAATGCTGCTAAGCACCTTGAAAATTTTACCTACAGAGAAGAGTTTCTCACATCAGCCTGCTCCAACAGTAAAACAATTGCAAGAACAAGTGTAAAAATTAATCAGACCAAAATACATGGATTACTAACATACCCACCCACAAATAAACAAGCTACAGAGAAAATAAAAACATCCGGAGCTCGGAAAGCTGCCAGGAAAAAAAAACAGAAGGAAAAAAAAAAAAAAAAAAGAGAGAAAAGAAACTGACTTCAGGGAAGAGAAAGTATAAGGTCAGGACACCATCTCTTTGCCTCCCAACCTTCTAGGACTAGGTTGCTGTCAACCATCCAATCCTGCCAATTCTATAAATCCTTATGGAAACTACTTTAAGAGGCTATTAGCAAAACCACATTGACTTCCCGGTGTACCACACAGTTACAAATAATAATATATAAGTTCTGAAGAAACTGAAGCTGCTTTAAAGAATTATGATATTGCAGCTCCAAAGAAGTTATATGTTTGAAAATATAACTTCCAGATGGCACATTCAGTCCTTGTGTCAGTCTCTGATTTGGTTCTCTTCCTCGCGGTTTGGAGACTCAGAAAGGAGAAAAAAAAAAAGAAAAAAGAGTGTTTTGTTTCCTTTTTTAGCATAAAATTATACTTCTTTTTTTTTTTTTTTTTTACAATTTAGATAGCAGCATATTTTAAACATAAATACTATACTGAGGCTTTCTTAAAAACACAAAAGACAAACCTGAGCAAAAAGACATAATTGAGTTTCATTAGTATGTCACTTTATACTACCTACACTGAACTCTATCAGTGATGCTGTATTAAGTATATTTAAAGAAGAATGTTTTTGTTTATGTTTTTGTTTAAACATCAGCAATTACAATGCATATTAAAGAAAAGCAATACATTTTGTCTTCCAACTCTTAAATTTTCACCAGTTCTAACAATATACAATTACAATTAAACTTTCAGAAGGTTACTTTTTACGAATAACTTGTTGCAATATAAAGTACTAATCTCTAAAAGCTAATAAAAAACTTATCACTGAGGCTTCACATTACCATAAGCACACTGCGTGACTGCCACACGCATTTAAAACCCTCTCACTTTTGCATAGTTCCTAAAACATTCACACACTGGTTCCCACAAAACATCCAACAGCTGACAGCCCCAAAGAACAACACTTATTTCCTCTCTGTTTTCCTCTCCCCCCGGGTAATCCCCCTCTCAAAGCCTGGCACCAAAATATATCCAACAAACCGATCCCCAGAGGACAGCCAACACCACACTTGCCGCCATGACAAACATACGGGATCCATTCTCCTGACTGCAAGGAGCAGAGCTCCCTTCCCATTCAGACAAGAAGATCTCTGTTTCCCTGTGACTGGGAGTAGGAAGGAGCCTCTGTCGCTGCTGGGGAGTCTCACATCACTTTCAGGCCAAACACCCAGGGCAGCTGCCTCACTGGGAATTCCCCCACCTCCTCCAAAGCCAGAAGAACAGGTTGAGGTGTGACATTATTTGTAATCATGCCCTGGGCATCCAGGACAGCCCAGAGTGCTACTGCTGCTCTGGGCTGAATTCCCTTTGAAAAATGAACCCTGCCAAGTCAGAGATTATTGACTGGTACAGGACCACCTTGGTGGATCTACGTCTTTGTGTGAGAGATGGGCTGGGAGAGGGAGAAAGACTTTGTTTCACTAGTTTTGCTTTCACCATTCTAAGAGTAATAACAGCAGCAACAATAAATAACAACACATAGTGATGCTATGTTTCTCTCCACAAAAATCTTCATTGCTGTTGACAGAAACAAAAGCTCAAAGAGACAACATTTTCACATGATAGAACCTATCTGAAAGTTTCTTTCACCAATTATATTCTCCTGTACTTCATCATAAGGATGACAAGTTTAATGGTCAGACCCAGAATTTGGAGTAAGGAACTAATACTCCTGGCTCTCATTCCCACAATGGACATAACAGTTAGGGTGCCACAATCTAAAACATTTCCTAAGGAAAATACATAGACAATAGTCTAGTAAGATTTCCAACAAAAAAGCTTAGCAATTGACTTGTAAATTCCTAACAAGTATATAATCCATAATAATTAATTGACCCATGAAGCAAGTTATCTTTTCAGGTACCGACAGAAATAATACTGCTTTCCCTATGTATGCGTATAATCCCAGTGCCTCAGCAGATGCCACAACTTTCAGAAGTGGCTACGTAGTCACGTAATTAAAAGTATTCAGAGTACTTAGGAGAGCAGTGGAGGCAATAAGACCCTACAAGCAAAGGCAGGCACAGCGGTATCAGAGAGTGCGATGGCAAAGCAGGAGGGGAGGACAACATGAGTTGGTTGGTTCTTCAACCTGATGGGTACCAAGCAGCAGCCAGAGGGCTGGGGAAGCAGAAAGTACTACAGGAACCAAACTGCTCTGGGACACGGGGAATATTCTCTTTTCCCTTCCAGGAGCCAAGCGATGGCTGTAAAGGGCCATGCACAGGCACGGTCTTATGAAAGGCTTTATGAAAGCACTGTAGAAATGGATAGGGGTATGTGGGGTGTGCAACAAGCACAAGGGTCTCAGCAAGGAATCACCCTGTGTTTCACTCACAAACCCCTGAAACCTCTGGCTGGTTGTGAAGACTAAAAACAAAGAACACATATAGAGAAGACAATTAAATGACAAGCAACAGATAAGGATCTCCACCATGTACATATGATTCAGCATGAACACCCCTGACATCCTACAACTAATTTGCACTATTTAAAGTTTGTATTCTGCTTGTACAACAAGAAATCCAGGTTGCTGTTCTGACTTGAGGCAGCAGTACAGTTACACAAAACCCCCGTTCTGTTTCATTGACTCTAAACCCCAAGTTATACACCACAATTTCAAAAATAACTACCACCACACTTCTTGCTAATTTTAAAGTAAGTTTACCTCCCCAATCCTACTAGCAATATTGGCAAGTCCTCTGGAGTATAGACAAGCCTGAAGGTTGCCACATGCAGCACTTTCAGTTTACCAGTATAACACCACCCAATCCCACATAGAATTGGGTTTGTAAATTAAAACCGGCAAGGATGGCTCTGCACCACAGTTTCCTGCTTTCTACATCTTCATCTGCTATCAGCAAAATCTAACTGTCTCAGATGCTGTCACACTTAGAAACACAGTTTTACACTGCAGAGCATGGCTAGACAAGGAATTTGTTAAAACAAGACCAAAAAAAAGCAAAATCTAACTGTCTCAGATGCTGTCACACTTAGAAACACAGTTTTACACTGCAGAGCATGGCTAGACAATGAATTTGTTAAAACAAGACCAAAAAATAAAAATCAAAAGCATCCTGCCTGTCTCCTAATAGTATTTTTAAAAAAACCCTAAAATACTACACATCATCCACATTTACTTCATTTTCTGGTTATAAAAGTAAGGATTTTAGATTTCAAGTTGAAGTTTTCAAGCTCGAAACATATCAAAGACCAACTTTATACCATGCAAATGAACTGCAATCACACTTGCTACCTCCTCTTTATCAACTGTATAACTGAGAAGTAAAGCAAGCAACCAGGAATTCTCCACTCACACTTCTATTTCTCTACTTGAAAAATTGAAAGAAAACAGTAAAGATTACAACCAGATACACATTTCTTATGATAAATTCAGCATCGCTATCTCTAAAACAAGGAGATATCTACAAAGGCCGACAGAGTTAAATTAGATCTCTAAGAGGGACAAAATAATTTTCTCATTTTTAGACAAACTTCTCCCGCAAAATCTTCCAAGCGACCTTAGCTACAGACTAATAGGCAGTGAAAACGAAAAGAGAAAAGAAATTTCAAATACCTTTTCTGTTACACCTTGCATATTGAATTGCAGAGCATAAGAAGAGTATGAATCTGTGGGGTTTTGTGTCTGTATGTATGAAAATTTATAAGATTCAGCAGTTGTTTTGCAGATTCAAGAACAGGAAGTACCTCTGATACAACTTCTTCACAGTGAAAGTCCCCTGAAAAAAATAACTGCACGTGTACTGCATACGTATCACCGCTACCTCCCCTTTCCTCTTTCTTTCTCACATCTGTCTTCAGACAATTCCTCTTCAATGGTCTCCTAATTTGCATTTATTCCATGAAATATAAAACCACTTTTGTTACAGGCAACTCCAAATGTCTTTTCCACACCACAACCTACTACTCCCTTGAAAAATATTTTTTCGATGTTCTTAAGTAACACTTTATATTAATGTCTTTTCCAAAACATTCCAATATATTGCATTTCCCTATTTTTTTGATTTCTGATTTGTACATCTTTCCTTCCAAACTCTTTTCTCTTCAAACTGCATTTTCAGAATCTATGCACACATGCTAGCCAAGACCACTCAAGCCTCTTTATTGCAATAATTCAGTGGTTTCAATTCAGCCCAAACATTCAATTTTTGCAAAACCCAACAGTTTCTTTGGAATGTTGTCATGAATTTATTCAAAAGAAAATCAAATCACAGGAAGGAGAAGATATTTTCCATAAGAAATTATTCCCTCCACTTGAAGGCAGAATGCAAAATACCTCAAGAATTTCATTAGTGATTTTAAGCTCTGAATAACTTTCTCAAGTAACTACTCTTACAACCAATTCTGATAAGCAATGGGAATTTGGAGTTGCATTTGGCTCCTCCACTCATCTGTAGCATCTCTTTTTGCCTGCCTCTCAATTACCTTGCTGACACAACAGAATAACAGTGGGGCATGAATTGATTGCTGGTAAACTCAACTCTGCATGCACGTGTTAAAAAATTTTCCGTAACTGAAAGAGAAAGCTTACAATTACTTTTAATCTTAGTGGACAGAATGATTATGCTCAACAAACATTCCAATGGGACTGCTGTTATGTTTGACTATAGCTCTCCAGATACAAGGTGATTTACACAAGTGAAGAAAAATAAAATTTTTCACTCAAGATGTTCACATACTAACTTTACTTTTAGGAAGTTTGTATTTTCCACTGCATGTTACCTAATTTAGAGGGGGAATCCTCAACTATGAAAAACATGTTTGACTGCATTCAAGCTGAGAATGAGGAAGAATTTAATGTGGTATTTAGTTCTCTAGAAAACAGCCCTGGATGCTGATTTAAAAAAAAAACAAAGCGCAGGTGGGGATGCAAAAAGCAGGTAGTGATATTTTACAAGAACACAAAATCCAACAGATTTATTGTTTTAGAACTTTCTCTTGAGAAAAAGCATCTCTTTTTCAATTATGTGACAGGATGCCATGGTTTGAAGTCATTGGAAAGAGGAAGCCTTAGAAATTAGGTACTAAGGGGAAGAGCATGCAAGCCTTCACACTTAGATTATGATATTTTTCATAACAGAAATTCATAGGCCACATTTATTTAGGACACTAAATCCAACATCTCCTAAAATCAGCAGCAGATTTCAAATATCAGCCAGGAGAAAGCTTAGAGGAAGTCTGCTTTTGTCCCACAGAACTTCACAGTTCATCAGAGTTCACACACAAAAATATTATCAATACATGAGTCCTAAAATAGTTTCTTCTCCTTACCCCAAAGTGTGGATTTTCAGAGGTTAATAAGAAACAGGGTATCCATTTTCCTCCTTCAATCCCTTTCATCTCATTGAGGCTGTTACTTCCTCCTAATCATTGCCACCTGACAGATACAGAACTGTTCTTTTTTTTTCTTGGCAATGTCAAGAACAAGGCTTAGGATGCAAGTACATTTGACCCCATGGGAACACCTGAGGCTTCCGTGTGCCCCCCCACTACAGGCTCAGTAAGTCTGCCACCAAACCGTCTCCCCAAATTACCTCAACACGTGCAGTGCTGTTGAAGCAAAATGAAACAATTTCATTACGTGTCTAAACACACAACAGACTCACGCAGTTAGAAGAAAAGAAGGGGGGAAGAAAAGATTCTTATACCCTTGGAAAGGGTAAAGTCCCAGATATCCTCTAAAGCTGTAGTAACAGATTAACATAAAACCTATTTATGTAATTTATTGTAGTGCTTGCTCTCTTTTCCATAGTGGAGAGCCAAGTTTATTGAGTTTTATAGAAACTAGCAGCCTAGGTTTCAATGAGAAATCAAGAAGGCCCAGAGGTACTAACAGCTAGTCTCACATGTGCAGACATATGTGTGGACACACAGACGCCTAGTAAAAGGAGATATGTATTTCTAAAACCTTGAATGGCTTTCCTAAAACCAATATTACTGCAATTTATTTGGTATATTACATGATATATGAAGTAATGATTTATTTTTTTTTTAAGTTTTTATAGGCAACAGTCTGGAAAAATCCACTTTAATTATTCTCAACTAGTTTAGCCAGGAATAACTATGCAAAAAAAGCTTCTATAAAACCTAAGAAAGCACTCTGGAGAAGACATAGCTGTTACACAGGAGAGAAAATATTACAAATGCCATGACATATAACTTCTTCTAGAATAATCACTTTGTTCCCAGACCACACAGTCAAACAGAATCACTGAACAGCAGAGAAACATAGAGGTAGCTTTTATTTTCAGGATATCAAAACTACGTTGTCTTTGCCAGAAAAGCAATTTTTTCTTTGTAACATAGCCTCAATAGAACATTGTACTGCAATATGTTTTGGGTTTGGATATAAGAAATATTATAATATAAAGGCTGATACTTAGTATGAACACACAAAACATATACACACAACACGAGAACAGTTCCACTTTGTACTCACTCTTACAAAGTTGTCAGGGAACAAACCTCTTCTGCCTTTGAGCTGTCCTTCCCACCAGCCTCCATCATCTTTCTTGATATTGGTGATTATGTCACCGACAGTGATCGTCAGCTCATCATCATGTTGAGCTTTGTAGTCAAACTCCACTATCGCCTCCACTAAAAGAGAAACACAGATATGCATAATTATTGGCATTTAAGTTTTCATGCCTTTGAAAGGAATAAGAAAACAACAATCCGATTATATATTCTCAGTGAAAGTAATACATTCGGTTTAACCAATAGAGCACATAAAATAGGGAATATGTAACGGTAATATTTTGTGGGTAACTGCTACAGAGAGGACAAATAAAAAAAGACAACTAAAACCACACAGGAATGTCCATCATGGTTAAGGCAACAAATGGCATGCATTTTTCTTTACTGTTTAAAAGAAATTAATTTACAGTACTTCAGCGGTATCTACTCTGGCAGCATTACAAAATTTATTTTTGTTTCCTGGACAACATTTTAGCTTTTGTTCATGGGACTTCTAAAGTATTTTATTTCTGGAAAGGTTTTCAAATTCATTCAAGTAAGTGCAGTGGCTTGGGATGCTTAATGCATCACTATTAACCTAAAGAGTATTTAGCAAGAATTTTTTGCATCATGCTGAGTTTCACTGTTGTTTATACAGAAATGCAAAGCTTTGCTGCATGAACAAGTTCTCACAGGGTTTCACCAAAGGGAGAAAAATTTAGTTTCACTTGTGATTATGCATCAGAGAATTAATTAAAATTAAATGCTCCTACTGCTCTGAATGTCCTCTATCAGACAGAGATGTGTTATAAGCTTGATGCATTACATGGTGTATCTTTGTCTTCCTGGGAGGACTCTCCATCCCTCAAAACAACAAAGTTCCTTAGAGAATTAAAGAAGTCATAAAGACAGAAAAAAATCCTTTGGAGAATCAAAAATAATAGACATGGAGTGTTCAAATATGGAAGCCACAGTTGTATTTAGTGGTCCATTAAATATCTACAAATATCTACTTGCCCAGTTTGCAAGGTGAAGGGTCGCCATATTTATAAAGCCTTACTCCTCTTTTCTTCAGCGGAAAACCATGCCCCAGGAGGTTCCACCAAACATCTAGCACTTCAACCATCGAAACAACAAAATGAGAACTAGTAATAGGCATCTGCTTTCCGCACAAATGACTGTGCTGTGTAAACCTTGCAAGATGTGGCCAGCAAACAGGCAATACAGCTCACAGAGCAAAGCTAACCATTACATCACAGGCAGTAAAAAGGTTCTGCCTAAACAACAGAAGCCCTGAAGACTAAATTGAATTAAGTTGACAGGAAAGCAGAGTTATTCCTTTCCACCCCCAAAATGTCACACTGACACAATGCTGAACATCTTCCTCCCTCCCCCAGAGCCTGCAAGTCATCGCTAAAAGAATGTTCTGACTTTCGGATAAATCCCAGGCACACGGTTGGTAATATTCATCTACTGTTTCTCCACGAAGACCCAAAACATTATAAAACCAGTTGAGAAGAGGCCTGCTAAACTACATAATGAACAGCAAAAAAGAAAGAATGGCACCACACAGTGCAAGCTGACATGCAAACAGAACTTGAAAAATTTATCACTGAAACTTAAATGAAAAATCGGAATCACTCAGGCTCAGGGCTTTGCCCATGTGGATCTTGAAAACTTCCAAAGTCAGAGGTAGGGCATGCAAGGCAACCTGCAAGGCAACCTGCTCCACTGTTTGACTGCAAGAAAAGTTTTCTCTCTACAGTCCATTGGAACCTTTCTTTTTCCAATTTATGTCCATTGGTCTTGTCCCACTATGCACTACTGTGAACTGCCTGACTCCACCTTCTTTAACCTCCCTGTAGGTACTGTAAGGCTGTTATTAGAACCTCCCATTTTCTCCAAGCTGGACAATCAGAGTTCCTCTAGCCTCAGGTCCTTCCACTCTTTAGCATGTTAACTGTTCCACCGTATCAACCACAGACAGTGCACAGAGAGTTCACTCCACTGCCTTCTTCAGTAATGGACAAAGTTGTTAAACAAAACAGGTTCCAGGACAGCCACTGGTGGTACTCCATATATTATCAGCTTGCAAGTAGTGCACAACTACTACCCAAATCATACAACATTTGAGGTTGGAAGTCACCTCTGTAGACCACCTAGTCCAAACCTCCTTATTCAAAGCAGAGGCAGCTAAAGCACGGATTCCTCAGGGCCTTATCCAGCCAGGTTTTGAATATCTCTAAGGATGGAAATTCCAATGTTTCCTATGCTTAAATGGATTTTCCTGTATTTCAGTTTGTGCCCACTGCCTCTCATCCTTTCATTGTTGACTGCCAAGAACAGTATGGCTCCACTTTCCTTACTCTACCACATCACGCATTCAGACACATTGATAACATCATCCTGAGTCTTCTCTTCTCTGGGCTAAACAGTGCCATCTCCCTCAGGCTCTCCTCAGATGCTCCAGTCCCTCAATCATCTTTACAGCCCTTCACCAGACTTACTTCAGTATCTCCATCTCTCATATGGGAGAACCCAGAACTGGACATCACACTCCAGATTTGACTCACCAGAATAGAGGAGAAGGATCACCACTCTCCACCTCCTTCCTGCCGGTCTTCTGCCTATCACAGCCCAGGAAGCTAGGAGCTGCCTTTGCCACAAGCACATGTTGCTGCCTTGCAGTCTACTTATTGTCTACTAGGATTCCTGGAGTCTTTCTCTCCAAACCTCCTTTCCAGACACTCAGCTCAGGGTTATTCTTCTCCAGGTGCAGGACTTGGCATTTCCATTTGTTCATGAGGATCCTGTCAGCCCATTTATCCAGCTTGTTGAGGCCTCTCTGAACGGCAGCACAAGCCTCTGGTGAGTCAAACACTCTTCCAAGCCCAGACTTGCCGAGAATTCACTCTGCCCTATCACCCAGGTCATTAGTGAAGATGCTGAGCAACACCAGCCCTGTTATCCACCCCTGCAACACACTGCCAGTGACCAGCTTTCAGTCCACCTCACTGTCCGTTTATCTATTCTCCACTTCATCAGTTTAACAATAAGGATGATGCTGGAAAAAGTGTCAAAAGCTTTGCAGAAGTCAATGTAAACAACATTCACTGCCATCCCATCCTCCACCAAGTCAGCGATCTCATAGAAGGGTAACAGATTCCTCAGACATGACTTCTTCATAAATCCATGCTGATGACTCCCAGACAGCTTCTTGTCTTTCATATGTTTGGAAATGGCTTCCAGGATTATTTGCTCCCAAGGGGTCAACATGAGGCTGACCAGCCTGTCATTCTCAGCAAAATGAAGGCTTCTTACTTTTCTTGATGACAGGAGTTACATTTGCATTCTTCCAATTTTAAGGAACCTCTCCCAATCAGGATGACCTTTCAAAGACTATCAAGAGTGGTCTTCCGATATTGGTCATCTCCCTTAGCACATACCTCATCAGGGCCATGGCTTTGCACATGTCCATTTTCTTTAAATATTCTCTAACCTGATTGTCCTCCACTCAGGGTAGGTCTGCCTTGCTCTGCACTTTCCCACTGGTTTCAGGGTCCTGGGATTACTATTAAAGACAGAGGTGAGTAAGGGACTAAGTACGTCGGTGACAAGGCCCTCATTCAAGGCCTACACTTTTCACAGTCTTCCCCTTGCCATTAAGTACGTCGGTGACAAGGCCCTGATTCCTATTCAGCAGCAGGCCTACACTTTTCACAGTCTTCCCCTTGCTGCTCATGTGTCCCTAGCAGCCGTTCTTGTTTTTCACATCTTTGCTGGTTTCATCTGGGACTGAGTTAATTTTCTTCATAGCAGCCCACATGGTGCTGTTTTGGATTTGTGATCAAAACGGTGTTGATAACACAGGGATGTTTTGGCTATTGCTGAAGAGTGCTTACACAGCCTCAAGGCCTTTTCTGTTTCTCACGCTGCCCCAACAGTGAGCAGGCTGAGGAGGCACAAGAAGCTGGGGGGGGACACAGGCAGGACAGCTGACCCCAACTGACCAAAGGGGTATTCCATGCTGCTCATGTGTCCCTAGCAGCCTTTCTTGTTTTTCACATCTTTGCTGGTTTCATCTGGGACTGAGTTAATTTTCTTCATAGCAGCCCACATGGTGCTGTTTTGGATTTGTGATCAAAACGGTGTTGATAACACAGGGATGTTTTGGCTATTGCTGAAGAGTGCTTACACAGCCTCAAGGCCTTTTCTGTTTCTCACGCTGCCCCAACAGTGAGCAGGCTGAGGAGGCACAAGAAGCTGGGGGGGGACACAGGCAGGACAGCTGACCCCAACTGACCAAAGGGGTATTCCATACTATATGACGTTGTGCTCATCAATAAAAGCTATGGGGACGAAGGAGAAATGGTGGTATATTTGGAGTTATGGCATTTGTCTTCCCAAGTCATCGTTGCATTTGATGAAGCCCTGCTTTCCAGAAGATGGCTAAACATCTGCCTGCTGATAGAGAATAGTGAATGAATTCCTTATTTTAGCTTCCACACACACCATTTGCTTTACCTATTAAACTGCCTTTATCTCAACCCACAGGTTTTCTCACTTCTTATCCTTTCAATTCACTTCCCCATCTGACCGGGGGTGAGTGAGCAAGCAGCTGTGTGGGGCTGAGATGCCCACTGAGGTTAACCCACAACAACATCTCTCACCACATTCAACTCCAGGTGGGTCTTGGCTTTCCTAACCTCATCTGTGCACACACAGACATTCTCTCTGCCTTCATCCCAGGTCACTTCTCCCTGCTTTCACCTCCTGTACTCTTTATGCTTGATTTTTGTCAGAAGCTCCTTGTTCATCCATAAAGGCATCTTACCACATCTGCTTGTTTTCTTGCTTATCAGGGTGGACCACTGTTGAGCTTGGAGGAGGTGATCGCTAAAAAAAAACCAGCTCACCTGGATCCCTCTTTTATCCACAACTGTCTCCAGTGGGATTCTTCCAAGCAGACCCCTGAACAGTCCAAAGTCTTCTTTCTTATAGTCCAAGGTTGCAATCCTGCTTTCTGCTTCAAATCTCTCCTAGATCCTGAAATTTACGATCTCGTGGTCAGTTCAGCCAAGGCTGCCCTCAGCCTTAAGATACCCAAACAGTTCCTCCTCATTTTCAAGTATGAGATCCAGCAGTCAATACACTCCAGAAACCTCCTGGATTGCTCATACCCAGGGTACCTTGTTCCTCCAGTAGATATCAAGGTGGTTGAAATTCCCCATGAGAGCCAGGTTCTGCCAATGTAAGCTTTATTCCAACTGTATGAAGAAGGTCTCATGAACTGCTTCTTCCTGGTTAGGTGGTTTGTAGAGACACCCACCACCACATCATCCTCACTGGTCTGTCCTCTAACCCTAACCCACAAACTCTCAGGTGGTTCCTCATCTGTCCCGCAGCCGAGCTCCATGTTTTTCAGCTGCCCTGCTGCTTAAAGAGTAACTTCCCCTTCTTTGCCTGTCCCTCCCAAAGAACCTGCATCTATTGCAGCACTCCAGCATATAAGCCATCCCATCATATCTTCACGATCCCAACAAAATCATAACTCTGCAACTGCATGCAAACATGTAATTCCTCTCCTTTGCACCCCATGCTGTATACGTGACGGCACAGACATTTCAGAGAGCCAACCAGTAATGCTGATTTCCCAGGAAGAGTACAGGAGTTTTCCCTGTAATTCTGAAAGGTATTTCCTTGTTTATATGGATATGATTAAGAAGGGCCCCCTTCAGACCGGTTTTGTTGATTACAAGGTCCCTACTGTTTGCATCACCCCACACATTTTGTTTGCCAACGTGGTCCACCACTTCCTCACTAGACTGTTGATCATCCTTTCCTTCCCCCATTGTTACTGTTTTAAAGGTCTCCTCACCTCTTGGCCAGCCTGTTAGCAAAGATGCTTTTGCCCCACTTAGTCAGGTGGAGCCCATCTTTTCCAAGCAATCATCAAAGAGAGTCCCATGATCATAAAACTAAATTCTGCTGCTGCTGACACCAGTTATACAACCAATTGTTACCTATAGGATTTATCCACTTCCTTCTCACTGAAAAGATCAAGGAGAAAACCACAGGCCTACACTTTTCACAGTCTTCCCCTTGCTGCTCATGTGTCCCTAGCAGCCTTTCTTGTTTTTCACATCTTTGCTGGTTTCATCTGGGACTGAGTTAATTTTCTTCATAGCAGCCCACATGGTGCTGTTTTGGATTTGTGATCAAAACGGTGTTGATAACACAGGGATGTTTTGGCTATTGCTGAAGAGTGCTTACACAGCCTCAAGGCCTTTTCTGTTTCTCACGCTGCCCCAACAGTGAGCAGGCTGAGGAGGCACAAGAAGCTGGGGGGGGACACAGGCAGGACAGCTGACCCCAACTGACCAAAGGGGTATTCCATACTATATGACGTTGTGCTCATCAATAAAAGCTATGGGGACGAAGGAGAAATGGTGGTATATTTGGAGTTATGGCATTTGTCTTCCCAAGTCATCGTTGCATTTGATGAAGCCCTGCTTTCCAGAAGATGGCTAAACATCTGCCTGCTGATAGAGAATAGTGAATGAATTCCTTATTTTAGCTTCCACACACACCATTTGCTTTACCTATTAAACTGCCTTTATCTCAACCCACAGGTTTTCTCACTTCTTATCCTTTCAATTCACTTCCCCATCTGACCGGGGGTGAGTGAGCAAGCAGCTGTGTGGGGCTGAGATGCCCACTGAGGTTAACCCACAACAACATCTCTCACCACATTCAACTCCAGGTGGGTCTTGGCTTTCCTAACCTCATCTGTGCACACACAGACATTCTCTCTGCCTTCATCCCAGGTCACTTCTCCCTGCTTTCACCTCCTGTACTCTTTATGCTTGATTTTTGTCAGAAGCTCCTTGTTCATCCATAAAGGCATCTTACCACATCTGCTTGTTTTCTTGCTTATCAGGGTGGACCACTGTTGAGCTTGGAGGAGGTGATCGCTAAAAAAAAACCAGCTCACCTGGATCCCTCTTTTATCCACAACTGTCTCCAGTGGGATTCTTCCAAGCAGACCCCTGAACAGTCCAAAGTCTTCTTTCTTATAGTCCAAGGTTGCAATCCTGCTTTCTGCTTCAAATCTCTCCTAGATCCTGAAATTTACGATCTCGTGGTCAGTTCAGCCAAGGCTGCCCTCAGCCTTAAGATACCCAAACAGTTCCTCCTCATTTTCAAGTATGAGATCCAGCAGTCAATACACTCCAGAAACCTCCTGGATTGCTCATACCCAGGGTACCTTGTTCCTCCAGTAGATATCAAGGTGGTTGAAATTCCCCATGAGAGCCAGGTTCTGCCAATGTAAGCTTTATTCCAACTGTATGAAGAAGGTCTCATGAACTGCTTCTTCCTGGTTAGGTGGTTTGTAGAGACACCCACCACCACATCATCCTCACTGGTCTGTCCTCTAACCCTAACCCACAAACTCTCAGGTGGTTCCTCATCTGTCCCGCAGCCGAGCTCCATGTTTTTCAGCTGCCCTGCTGCTTAAAGAGTAACTTCCCCTTCTTTGCCTGTCCCTCCCAAAGAACCTGCATCTATTGCAGCACTCCAGCATATAAGCCATCCCATCATATCTTCACGATCCCAACAAAATCATAACTCTGCAACTGCATGCAAACATGTAATTCCTCTCCTTTGCACCCCATGCTGTATACGTGACGGCACAGACATTTCAGAGAGCCAACCAGTAATGCTGATTTCCCAGGAAGAGTACAGGAGTTTTCCCTGTAATTCTGAAAGGTATTTCCTTGTTTATATGGATATGATTAAGAAGGGCCCCCTTCAGACCGGTTTTGTTGATTACAAGGTCCCTACTGTTTGCATCACCCCACACATTTTGTTTGCCAACGTGGTCCACCACTTCCTCACTAGACTGTTGATCATCCTTTCCTTCCCCCATTGTTACTGTTTTAAAGGTCTCCTCACCTCTTGGCCAGCCTGTTAGCAAAGATGCTTTTGCCCCACTTAGTCAGGTGGAGCCCATCTTTTCCAAGCAATCATCAAAGAGAGTCCCATGATCATAAAACTAAATTCTGCTGCTGCTGACACCAGTTATACAACCAATTGTTACCTATAGGATTTATCCACTTCCTTCTCACTGAAAAGATCAAGGAGAAAACCACCCAGGCTCCCACGCCACGGACCATCACCCTAGAGCCATATAGTAACATCTGATACTTTCCAGATCACTCCTGGTAATATCATTGACGCCTACGTGGAAGAGCAGCAGGAGGTAGTAGTCTGAGGGCCAGACAAGCCTTGGCAGTCTTTCCACAGTGTTCCAGATCCAATTCCCTGGCAAGCAACAAGCCTCCCTAGATGATAGGTCAGGTCAGCAGATGGGAGTCTCCATCCCCCACAGCAGGGAATTTCCCTGCTATTATCACTTGCCACTTTCTGCTGGTGCTCCTGCATGGCTCAGGTTTAGCCAGTTTGGGCACCTCACTGGATGAAGCATGGAGACCCTTATCACTTACAAAAGTACTGAATTTGTTCTATGACTGCATACCTTGAGGTGGAGCAGGAGCTTTCCTCCTGGTGTCAGAAGTTACAAACTTCAGGCTTCCAGAATTGCCACTCTGGGAATCTCCAGTCCCACTCCAAGAGACAGAGACTCTGCCTGCCCTCCATCCAGGAAAGTTGGGGGCTGGGCTCTTGAAGCCTCAGGGGCTTGGGAAAGATCTGGAAGGCCCAAACCTTAGAGCTCAACCATCCAACCAATTTTTAAACTCACCCAGTTGCCCTGCAGCATACCACCACAACCACTGAGCCATTCTACACCACCTTCAGCAGAGTTTCTGGAACCCTTCTGTACCAACCACTACACAAACCAGAGCATCTGTTGAACTATTCACTCCAGTTCAGAGAAAATAAATTTTAAAATGTTAAAAAAAAAGAAGATAAATATTTCTAATATATGAACTAAAGTAATGAAACCCAGCATCAACATTATCCACAAATGTATACTTTATGACAGAGCAACCAATAAAGCTGGTTTAGAAGTTGTATTTATACAATAGCTCTCCAAAGACTATCAAAAGATCTAGACTAATCAAAAGATTCAGGCAGCAGCACCAAGGTACACACACTACTTCAAGTCTTGCAGTAATGAAAATGTTTATGTCCATGGAGGACATCAGCACTCGAGCTCAAAAAAGTCAAAATTCAGACTATTTAGAAGGCTATTTCAAATTTGGTTGAGCCTTAGGAAAGACATTTTGAGAGCAAAGCCCCATATGCTTCATATTTAAACAGCCTACTAGGGTGCACTTGCTCACAGGACTCACAGCTTATACACTGCTTTTCACATGTGCTAAGCCATTTCTCCTCTCTACTTATGAAGCTTTTAAATCCTGTTCTCATTTTGCTGTGGATGCAATTACACACTGCTTTGCTCCAACTTGTCCCTAAGCAACCAGGAGGTGGTTAGAGAGCTGTAAGGGGGAGATGACAACAGAGCAGGGATTCAGGCTGGCTCCAGCTACTGATTTGTCAGAGACTTCTCAACATTCAGACTGCAGCAAGACATACTTAAGGTTTAAAAGAGTTCTAGTACCTGTTGCTGTGCTTGCAGTTTTCCTGTGAGAACACTGTAAAACTGACAAGACTCTCGACAGTTTAATTTTCTTATTAGTTATGTTCTGTCTCTTATGAGGAGAGAACCAAAAGGTAAGACAGGGCTGTTGATTTGACTCTACAGCTGCTTGGGTAGGCTGGCAGCACTGGAGTAATCTTTCTGAAGTTTGTCTGCCTTGAACTAATTCATATACTGACAGCTGCAGCTGTTCAACCACTTTTGTTTTACTGGAAGTTTAATTAAACAAACAAAAACCCTCTTTACTGTGCAGGCTCTTCTCTGCCTATAAAAGTTTCTACTTATTAAAAAACATATAAATATTTTTAAAAGCTGTCTCCTCTCAGAGAATTTGATTACTACAACATAAGTGTGTGTAAGCTGTCAGAGACATACAAGTCACCAAAAATGGACCACACAATCAAGATGTTTATAAACTCTTCAAAGGAAACCAAGAGCATAGTTTGGAAAGAGGAATAAGAGCACACCTAACAAATGTGCAGATTGTGACAAACTGAGGGGAAGGTACTTCTGAGATCACTCAAAGTTCTCATTTATCACACTACTGAAGCTTGCAGAGCATATGACAGCCTAAAAGTGTTTTATATTTTATACAACTTTGCAGTTGTGGTTTTTAAATCAAGCTCATTTTCTACAGCATGCTAAACCACATCACATTCTCAAACTCCGTTTTGAAAAATTCATTCTGCTGGTCGAACTTAATCTTTTTTGTTTCTTTTTGAGGTGAAATTTTGTCTTCGTGGAAGCTGGATTGATATTGGAGACAACCTTGATCCTGATATGCTAAGAAAAAAAGCAGCTCTAAGTTTTGCTCCATATCTGCAAGTACAACATGCCTCATTCCTGAAGTGCTGTGCTAGATTTCTCCTCAGGAATCAGACTAAAACAGTGTCCAAGTTTGCACAATGATTCACGATGTGAGAAAACACTCCATGGACAGTGAGCTCAAACTAATTTTATTTGTTAAGCATCAAAGGCTACTCTTAGGCCCAGCTCTGCCAAGGTAAACAGCTTGTTACATTAACAGCCAAAGCCCAAATCCCTTTTTAGCCAATAGCAAAATAAAATGGCAAAATTGGGGCAGACAGATCTGGCTTCTCTTTTTGGTGCATTTTTCTTTGAAATATTGTACCTCATGATGCCTGACAGCTAAACCTGCCCCAGCTTGCAAACTCTATCTATTTAGACTCTTTCTGTTGGAAAAAGGCATTTTTCATGTTAGGAATGAAATCCAATATAAAAAGCTATTGAAGTTATTTGATCTAAAAGGGGAATGAATGTTCATTCCCATGCCAACACAATCAGCTATTCCTAGCCTTATATTACCATCAATCCAAATTGTAACGTAAAAACTCATGAAATGGAATCAAAGCTAGTTATTACCAACCCTGCTGGAGACTGGCACAGTACAACTCATTACTGCAATGTCAGGGACAAAGATTTTTTTTAATTTAATGCTTAGTGGTTTGGGTTTAAAATACAAAATTTAAAATGTTAATGCTATGAACTATGAATTGAAATGTAACCTCTCAGCTATATACACATATCTGGATAAACACTTCTTGATTAAAAGATTAAAACCAATCCTACCTTTCATTCCCCAAATTAGTCTTGCATACACACATTAAATTATTTTATTGATAAATACAAACATTTTGCCTATTGATTAGTTTGTTTCCTTGCCACATTTTAAATTACAAGTAAAACCTGATCTCTTAAAACTGACCTAGTCAGAATAAGCATTTCTTTAATAATGCCACCAATATTTGAAGACAGAAGTGTCTCAGTTTATGCTATTTTCAATTGCTGTACAGTGTCTTGCCAAGCAAGAAATGAATCAAGACAAAAAAAAGAGATTTGTTACTGTGCAACAAAAACTACATTATTAAAACAGCTTCGCTGACATCTGAAGTGTGTAGGCACAATGGAAATGTTATTAACATGTTTGGCACTATTCCACCCAAGTAAGAGCATCCATATGGCAACATCACCTTCTGCACCAGTATGGTTTCATGTCCAAGTGCAGACCTTAAAACCAGAGTATTCAGTAAGACATGGCAGCCAAAGAGTTAAGAGCTTCTCTACTGTAAGTTTTATGTTTCCACTTTTGTTAGTCACTCAGCTTCATGTGAATGATAAATACTTGTGTTGCATTGGCTTACCCAAAAAAACAGAACTGAAACTAGATAAACTACCTTCAAATATTCTACACTAAATCTTTAAATTAAAGTTCAAATTACATTTCCTCAGAAGAGAGCGCAACAGAGCTTTTCTCTTTCTCATAAAGATAACTGTTCAGAAGTAAAAAAGACTAACAGCATGAACAGGCATCACACAACAATCCTACTCTTATGTCACACCCTGCTTAAGCTTATACAGGAAAGTCTCATTGGCTACAGTAGGCTTCATGTTCTCTACAACCTACAGTAAACTGATCTATTATCAAAAGCTATAAATCAAGAAGTTGGAATGTGTTGCCTTTCTATTATGCCACATTTCTCTTATAAAACAGTTACAAAGACTCATTCGGTAGCAAATACTTAATAGTTTATCAACATTTTCTTTAAAAGTACATGGTATAACAGGTTAACAATCTGGCCATCAAATTCCATCTACCTCAAAACTTGTTAGACAACGTCTTACTTCAAATGTGCTGTTCTGTTTGAGAGACCTAGATACAAAGTTGTGAAGGTAGTAAACTTTTAGTGCTTGTGGGCATACTTTAAAAAAAAAAAAAAAAAAAAAAAAAATCAGTATTTTTGCTATATAACAGGTTGCAATACAACTCTTAGTAAAACATTAGGAGCTACTAGGAGGGAAAAAAACAGTACCTTTTATCAGACCAAGTGACGAAGCATGACTTGCATTCTGAACTCAAATTAAAAATACAAAAACAAAACCCAAACTACATTTCATTCAATAATGCTAGTTTCCTAACCTAGGCCTGGGGGGCCAGAAGGCCTAAAGACCAAATATGACCTATAAGGCTCATATAAGTTTTCTGGACTCTAAGAACATTGAGCAGCTGGCGAGCCAATCACATATGGGGTGCTGTGGTACAAATATGTTTGAGGGAAGAGGAGGAAGGCAGATTCATATAAGGTTTGGCAGGATTTACTACAGATGGTACAGCACTGATGAAAGAGGAACGCAGTGGTGTAACCACTGAATGCCCATCTGTGACTCCAAAGACCGTCCTATCAAACAACCATCCCAGCTATTGCAGGAATCATGCTATGACTTCTCTATGATTATTTTAACTAAATGCTTGTCAGCATCTGGGAAAGAAGAAGAGTTCAGATGGGGCTCTTCTACCAGAGAACAAAATAATCTGTAGTTTCTAAAGACTCGACTCTCTCAATGACATTACACTTTAATTCTAGATGAAGGAGCCATTGAATAGCCCTTGGAGGCATCACCCTACCTGAGGCATCTGCCCATTGCCACGTGCTACCTATGAAATGTGCAGAAAAATTAGTTTAAGAACAACAACAATAAGGTACCAATGACTTTCCAGGTTAAATGTAAGTAGATTGCAACTGGGATTTTTAAGAAAGCTTGAGCTCTTAGTTTTATAGCAGATCTGTGGCAGAAAAAATTGTATCTGCTTGATTGCAAGCAATTATTGAAGAACTGTAATTTTCATGAAAAATAAACTCCAAATTTTGTTCATTTTTTAACATTTTTTCTTTTGCAACACTTACTATAAGGAATAATAGTCTGCTGAAAGTATCTGCAAGGATTCAGCTTCATGAAAAAGAAAAGCTCATGGGGGAGGAAAAAACAGTATCTAAAGGAAGAACTCTACTTTTTAGTCTTCAAGACGTTAAATCCACGCTACATAATAAACAGCAATTCCTGTGCTAAAACAACAGCTTTCAGTTTACATTATATTTTTCTATTTCCCCTTCGAAAACAATGAGGGGGAGCTAAAGGTCATAGTCCTAGAATAGCATCTTCACTGAATCATTCCGTCAAAGAGCAGAGCAGTCACAGACGGGGCCGCCTAAGTCATACCGCACATGGACCTTTTTATGTTATAGTCCCAGTCCCCTCCCACAGGCCACAAACGCTCTTCTCTCAGACTGCACGCTCATTGGAATATAGTAGGCAGCAACAGAGCACTTAGGACAGATGGGAAGCATTTGAGAAGACGACCTGTTCTGTGCAATTCTGTGCAGGCACAGAAGCAGAGGAGCTGTGCAGAGAACCCCAACCAAAACCTAATTTGGAGGACAGAGCGAATAACTTGGCCTAGGGTTGTCCTGATGAGATTCTTCTCTGGGCAGCAGCAGAGCCAAAGCCACTCCAGCTGACATAACGCCCGCGCTGTCCTCCAGGAAAAGAGGAGAGCTAGTTTTCTTTTTTTTCAACGAGGGATTGGCATGCTTGGTTCCAGCTTTTAAAAAACACAAACACCAAGTTATTCTAGTGGAATTTACCCAGCAGGACAAGAAATACTTCATATTCCAGCTGAGGTATTCAGTATGACCACAGTTCATTGCAAAAATCTCACATTTACGGTTAGGTAAAGAAAGAACAGTAAGTCAGTGCATTTTTATTTCTCTCTATATATGGTGCGTTTCCATATGAAATATGTATCACATAGCAATTCTATGGTAAACAACTTCAGGCCACTACATCTAATAAAATTATGAATTTGTTCAGCTTTTCTTAGGCCTATCACAGTAGTTGCCTCTCACTGAATGTATTATGTCGCACTCATATCTCTGATACAAACTTCTTAAACAATATTCCAATGCACATCTGATCATCAGAGGTTTTCACACACATGCAACTACCGAGTAAGCAAGGAAAGACTGCAGTAGTCCTAAATGGCAGCAGTTACATCCGTATTCCTAAAGGCTCCTTATATACCGCTTTGGATTCAATAATATAAGTTGGATTTTATTGGGCCAAGTCTCCTTAACCCTTTTGAAAGAGTGAGATTGCATAGATAACCTTGGGCATCCATGTGGCTGGCAACCTGGGAAGCAGTTGTATTCCATTAATTAATTTGTCTTTGCTTGCAGGGCAATGTGGTCCTTCTGCCTTGACCAAACTGCTAGAACCAGACTGTTGCTAATGAAAGTGATTAATTTTACTGTAATTCACTGGTTCTATCAACCAGAGGACCTCTCAAATACAACAGGTGCTCACAAACAAACTTGCTTTTGAATCACATTGTCATCAAGTTCATAGATGATGCACATTGCATTAACCTGTAACTGAAGTAATACCGTGCCTCTTAGAAACAAAATTATCTTGAGAGTTGGTTCACTTGTTTTAACATCGTTCTTCCACTCAGATACTAATGTACACAAGAAGCCATCCAGTAAAAATGGAAGACATTAGATTCTGAGGGAAACATTTAACATCATCATCTTAACATGAGTTGCTGCTTCCTCCAATATCCATAAAAATAATTCAAAGTTCTGAAAAGTATAAAGGATTATACCCATTGCTGGGATAAATAGGAAAGGAGAAGAGGACAGCAATTTAAGTTAAGCAAACAAAGACAAATAATTCCCATTTGACAAACTATATATTCATAAAAACTTGTAAGTAATGCTACTCCTGCAGTTTCTAAATCACAACTGAGAAGCTAGGAAGGATATTAGTTACTTCTTCAGAACAAAAAGGAGAAAGATTACCTACAGATAAATATGACTAAATTAATGAGAATTGCTACCAAACGAATATATCAATATAAGAAGGAAGCAGGGTAGAAAAGCTGATGCCATGAAAATAGCTACTGTTTAAGATTACTCAGAAGTACTAGTCCAGTATAATAGCCACATTATTCTAATCCCAAGCTTGTCTTCTTGGTAATATTTGTAGATGCTGATGGACACATGTTGATGTCAAAGGTCAAATAAAAATTAAAAAATAATAATAATTGGAAAGCCAGGGAACAATTACCTTTTTGGTGATATCATGTAGCATCATTTAACTCCCAGGAACATGAGAAGAGGTTGTGGTCAACAATTTGTTCACAATCTTCATATTGTGTACTGCATAGCATTTAATTTTTAAAACTTCAGAGCTTCTAGAACAGTAACATTCACCTAGTCTCATTAAAATCAGGCTAGAAGCGGGAGTGAAATCATGAATATTGTCTCAGCCGAGCTTGGAAGATTTCACTATACATGCCTAAGCTGTTACTATCACCACTCATCTTTGCCAAAAGTAGCAACCCTTTTGCACAGGAGGAGGATGGAGAGAATACGACACACTCCTCTGCATCTCAGCCACATTTGCTTGCTGTACTGATAAAGATGGGTTTGCACTGAGTAACAAGACTGCAAAGTAGCACTCAGATACATCCTGTTGTGGTATTCCTGCTCTTGGAAGTGGCAATTTCTGCAAGAAGAGATTGCGGGCAGCAATGGCTTGATACAGCCAGAATCCTTGCACTGTGTTAAGCCCTTTGCTATGTAATGCCAGCTGCAGATAAACATGGTGTCTTAATATAATTTTAAAGTTATGTCGTTTTCCCTCAGTTTCACGGAACTTTATTATTTTTAAGACAGCAGTTGCAAAATATTTACCCCAGCAGCAGCTCTTGTGATTGGACCTGTCAAATATTAAGTCTACAAACCAGTGCCAGGTTTTAACTGATGCATTATAAACTGTCACAAAAAGATGTGTTGTACAACAGTGAGAACCTGGACTTGATGTAGAAGAGAAATAAACAGCTGCTTTTTTTTTTTTCTCCTTCTAGCCCTCTTTTACATAAACCCAAGCATTTCAATTTACAAAACTTGCATTCAGAGGAAGTTCAGGCCCAGTATGGAATTCCTCAGCAGTTTCATAAGTTATCAGCCAAATGAAAGGACACTTACTATCCACATACAACAGAATGTCAAGCATTACAGGAGCTATAAAAACTGTGCACACTGAGGCTCATAGTTCTAAGTACAAGAGTTCAGACCACAGGTAATTTGCATTTCACCACTATGGTCCAATACAAGATTTACATGCCAGCATTAAACCACCTCCACTAGCCTTTAGATCATACTGAGAAACAGCCAAAAACCACCTAAAGTGTTAAAAAAATCCTAACTTGCTCAATTATGTGAGCAACAATGGAAGGGTGGGTAGGAGTGTTTGGAGAAAGGACACATTTGATTAAAATAACACCTTTAACCACCCACCAATATCATATTTTTTCTTGATTAATAATGAAGTCTCATAAAATTGCTGTTCATAATTCTTAGCAACTTGTCTTGTTACATCAGGTTCCTTTATTCTCCTTCAACTGTGGTAAGAGCAATAGCACTGAAAAACACCTCTGTTTTAGAAACAGAAATTACTGCATATAAAGGTTCACAAGTTCCAGACAACCCTTGGGCAAATAAAATTAACTATCATGTCAGACAACATGCGTTGACCCTGTGCACTAGAAAGCTTTCAAATTTCAATTTTAGAATTCAGGATGCAATTCCAGAGAAATAAGTTTTAGATGGTATCTTTAATGCCTCTGTTTTCTCAGCTAAAATCAGTTTCTGCAGACAATTTCTTCTGAATGTCACAATAAATGGAATTCACAAACCAGCACACTTTTTTTTTTGCTCTTACGAACAAAAGCGTTCCACATTCACAGCCATTAGCTTCACTGTTTTGCTTTCATGGTACTTTTCAAAATCCCATGTGTCAATTAGGTCTGGTCAAGGAGGCACTTCCATTAACATTTTTTACTTTTCATTTTCTCTTAGAGAAATTCCCTGGATTTTGAACAAGGCAAAGCCTTTCAGAAAGCAGAGGTAGCCCTATGAGTAGAAGATGGTTCTAACAGGTATGTCTGGTAGCAGGTTAAAGAACTCAAGAAGTCTCCTCCATGGGAACAAACACTCACACTTCTGTGAGATCTTCTTTAATGCTTATGACAAGAATAAACCTCTAAAAAGGAGCTACTATACAGAACTCCTCCTTAGAAGAACAATCCTGAAAGCAGAAACTCATGCAAGCCAAACAAGTACATCTGAAAGCTTGTCACTGACTTTCATTGCAAGCAAGAACAGCTTGTGACCTGATGACAGCTTTGCTCCAATAGGGATTTGAGCCACTGTGTGCTGGTTGAATGCAAATGTTCAGCAGAGCTGTGTGTGGAGCAAAAGCACAAACAATAGTTAGCATTTAGACAGAAAAGCCCATTGCTGCATTGAGGATGCGAGAAGAAAGGGGAGGAAGTGGCAGGATGAAGCTCTACAGAATCCAAGTAAACATAAACAGAGGCAATGAACCCTATTGTTTTATAAAAAATTATTCTTTTGACAACCTCTTCCTCCCATCCACTCCCAGTTACCAACACTGGTACTGTCTGGAACAGTACAAAGCGTGTGGACAAGGAAGTGGCAGTAAGACAGATTCTACTTGAGTAAATCTCCTTGGATCCAGGAACAGAATCTTTCTATGACATTCAGGAGGCAGTGTGCAGGTTAAAACCATACAACAAAGAGAACTAGAGAACATTCAGTGACAGTGTTGTCTCTGTCCTATCTACCTTGACTAATTCTTCCAAGGCTAAGCAGAAAGTTCCACTGCTCCCTCATCTAAGGAAAAGGTTCTTGGGCTCATCCATTTGAAAAAATCTTCTAATGACCTTTCCTGGTTTCCAGTGATCCAAGCTCTTGGAACTAAGGAAACTGGAAGCCAAAACTAATCCTACTTGACAGAGGGTCTAGAGAGACACAAAACATCTCTTGCATTTAAGATTTCTGCCTTGTAAGGCTGCATTTATATCAGCTCCTTGGTTTTGGTTCTTGAGAGAGACACTGACAGGCTTGAACAGACAGGAACTGAAATTCTACTTAAGATAGTAATATCCTGCTTTTAAGTTCTCCAAGTTAAAAAACATTGGAATTTCAGCATTTGGCTTTGGCTTTGATGACTTCCACACACCAAAGGCACCACTCTTCCTTTAGAAAATATCAAAAAGGTAGCTGGCAAAACACCATGTGCAACACACACCTCAGCATTTACCTTCCAGAGTATCAATCCAGATTCTGAAAAAAACTCTGCAGACTAAAGAAATAGTTTCTAAAAGACAGACAATCTCTCTCCTTCCTGACATGGTTTTTATGGGAAAACAGCTGGAGGTTTCTTGTTTCCCTCATTCTGAAGCAAAATTCATAAAGGATCACTTGCAATTTTGCTGTATTCCACACCAGATCGTCTTCAGATTTCTGCAGATCTTTGCATCTTAATACAGGGAGTTTTGAGACTGTGTGAGGTACAGAAAGGACATGGACCTGTTGGAACAGGTCCAGCAGAGGGCCATGAAGATGATCAGAGGGATGGAGCACCTCTCCTATGAGGACAGGCTGAGAGAGTTGGGGTTGTTCATCCTGGAGAAGAAAAGGCTCCAGGGAGATCTTACAGCAGCTTTCCAGTACCTAATGGGGGCCTACAGGAGAGATGGGGAGGGACTCTTTATCAGGGAGTGTAGTGATAGGACAAGGGGTAATGGTTTTAAACTGAAAGAGGGGAGATTTAGATTAGGAATTAGGAAGAAATTCTTTCCTGTGAGGGTGGTGAGGCACTGGAACGGGTTGCCCAGAAGTTGTAGATGCCCCAACCCTGGCAGTGTTCAAGGCCAGGCTGGATGGGGCTTTGAGCAACCTTGTCTAGTGTGAGGTGTCCCTGCCCATGGCAGAGGGGTTGGGACTTGATGATCTATAAGGACCCTTCCAGCCCAAACCATTCTATGATTCTATGAAGTATTTAGGAAAGTTTCCTAAAAAGAAAAGTAGTGTACTTGAAAGGCAGATGAAAGAGAAGGAAAGAAAGATGAATTTGAAGGAAATGTGTATGAAAATAAGTAATGACAGAGCACCAGGTATCTGAACAGAAAAATAAATAAATAAATGGGTGAAGAGCATCTTTCCTGAGAAACAGCCATGTAGATTTATTAAAAAACAAAACCAAAACACAACTTACAAGGGAAAAGAAGCATACATGCACTTCTATAAGCAACAGGAAGAGGAGCAATTGCCTTCTGACAGAATGAGGTGAAGAAACAAGAAACACACAGGAACAAACAAGACTGTTTTCTGCACAACTGTGAACAAACTAACAAATCTACTGTGGAGAAATACATATTAGTAGACCTACCTGAACCAGTGCAGAAGCCTTTGAATTGTCAGATTGTAATTCATCATGAACTGGATGGCATCTTATCTCAATCTTGTGAACCATGAACCACAGTCAGATAATTGAGATGTCAGCTAATCAAAAGCACTATTTATGGGTGCTTCACACACAAAAAATGTAGTCTTTAAAATAAGTAGCATGCTTAATGCAAATCAAAGCAGTGAAAGGCAGTACAAAGACAGAACAAATACCATTCAAATTGACCTCAGTGGTCAAAATAAAACTGACAAGTGTATTTCAACTGTTTTTAAATGCAGCTATATAAAGGTATTTGATGAATGAAATGATCAGCAGCTACAAGGGACTTTGAAAGTTTCAAGGAAAATAAAGAACTTTCCTACTTTGTAAGAGATTATTGGATAAAAGACGAAATAGCAGCTGTCCAGGCAGGTGAACATTAAAAACAATTTTAACAAAAGTCAACAGCAACAGTAGCACTAAGATTTCCTTCGCAGTTGAAAGGCTGATTCTTGCAACAGAAAGAGCCGATCTTACTTGTACAAATTACTTGGCCACTCAAAATTACATTTCATTACACTGAAATACAGTACCCAGACTGTCTCATGGGTGATTAAAATGGTCTTTCCTAGAGTTAAAGGTCTTTATAAGATATTTTTCAATAAAGCTTCTGATGACAAAGCTGTCCTTAGACACGTTTGTAAGAAATACCCAATGAGAAGGAAAAATATCTAGGTAATCAATCTTTATGCATAAACATCCAAATATTGTTTATCAAAATGCATCACCACTCTTTCCAAAAAAAGTCATTGATCCTTACATTTAGAAACATAAGCCCAAAGCTAAACCACTTTTTAATAAACATTCTGAATTTGACAGCAGAAGGTTTTTTAAATCATGTCAGATTGAAACGCCAAAATATAGGTGTCTTTTTCTGGATGCCCTTTGTAATTTCTGGTGTGCCCTTTTACAGTGGGAAATAGAAGAGCATTAACAGCTCAATGAGAGCTTGGTGAGACCTCACAGAAAGAACTGCAGAAATGAGCAAAACACTGAAAAATTAAGCTGAGGTCTTGCTGCTTGTCAGTTTTATATCTGCCACAAGGATAGCAAATTCTCAATGCCACACAAGCCTATCATAGAAAAAAAAAAAAAATTCACTCTGCCAAATTACCAGAGTATTAAAAATGCCAGTGGTGAGGATGAATCAGCAACCACAGAGGAAATATTTGATTTAAACCTGAGATGAGAGTTCTCAAAAAATGGTCTTACATTAGGATGAAAAATAAAAAGTTCTGTATGTGTAATACTTCTGCTACATGTAACTAAAACCTTTATAAATCCAGCTATGTAGAAGGACAGTGCTACATCAATGAGAGTCAGGTTGACGCTGGCACTTGATACAGCATGGAATAGCACCAGCAGTTGCATTGACATCCGAGAACTTCTTCCCACAAAACCAAACCAAACAGGAAAATATCCTGAAGTGATTGTGGCGCATGTTTGTTTTAAGACCTCATTATCAATAAAAGGCACCAAAATGTTGCTCTGTAAATTAACAAGCAAGTTCCTGGCAACTGCAAGCAGAGGACACAACATGTCATAGGAATTTCTTTTTTGCTGGGTTTGGTTTTTTTTGGGTTTTTTTGGTTGCATTTTTTTTAAAGGCAGGTCACAGAAATTCATTTATTACAAATTACTTGTGGAATACAAACCACTTAATTTTTAAACATGAGCAGCATGACGATTGAAAGCTAATTAAATATTGATAGATCATTGAATGGCTTGGGTTGGAAGGGACCTTTAAAGATCATCTAGTCCAACCCCTCTGCCATGGGATCAAATTGGGCTTTGACCGGCAACATATTCAATGAATCTATATTGACGTTTTTGAAAAAGCAGTGGTTCCCTAGGGAGTTGCACCCCAATGCTGGCTCTGGTCTTCAAATAAATGAATAGACTTACACTCCTTGTGGCGTGAGCTGGTTTCAATCATCAGAAGTGATTTAGCTGCTCAGTATTGAAAGAATGAAAAGGAGATAAAAAGAGACCTTTCCTATCTGTACAATACTTCTAATGAAATTCAAAGGCAGAGTTCAAAAGGCACCTCTTTACACTGAGACTATAGATTAATTTGAAGTTAGGGATATTTTCCTCATGTAACTGTTCAGCCTTCTATGCTGCATTAACCTTGTTGCTTGAGAGAATTGTTTCAGCACAGACATAAAATTTCTGATCCACAACTCTAGGCAACTCTTCATCCTAAAACAGAAGCACAAATTCTCAGTGACTCCCCCATTGGAATACAAACTGTTATAAGAAGGAGGACAAAGGTATCCTTTCCCCCTCCATCCCCTATCATCCCGGATGCTCCTTTCTCTAAGGCAAATTTATGTCAGGAACAAAGCATAGCTGAGACATCGCAACAGTCATCTCGCTATACAGCTTTGAAGTGGACATTAACACTGCATTCTCAAGAGTTGGTTTCTAGTGATGTTTCTCAATTATCTATAATAAAAAGGGAAGAAAAAGTCAACTTCATTTGCTAATACAATCCGTGACTACTGAACTGCAGTATTGCACGTTCTCTCACACATAGGGACTGAAAGCTTTTATTGTGTTTCCTCTCAGTGTGAAGCAGACTGTCAGCAATTACTTTTACATTAGCTGAATTACTGAATCTTGATATTCACCTCTTCTCTCATTCCCCTCCCCCTAATATATTCTTTCATCATTCCTCAGTGTACAGAACACAGATATGCCCTACAGCTACTTCCTGCTCTTGCATCTAGGGAAAACATCCATTCCCTGGTCCAGGATCTTTTATTCTGTGCTTTTAAAAAAAAAACAAAACACACTGATAGGAACCATACAAAATCCCTCATCATTTTGATGAGCTTGCTCTGTAACAGCAGTATCAGAGCAAAACAATAGATACCATCTCTGTGGCTGTTTTCTCTCCTTTGATCCCATCAGGGCTAACCTGTTTACAGCACGTCAGTGACCTCTAACATTTCAGACCTGAAATTTCAGCTGCTCATTTCACATTACCAAGCTCTCCTTGTTCTCCTCCTAACACGAGTCCCTTCGCCTTCAAGAGGGGAAGGAGTCAACGCATTATCTACAAGGTCGATGCTGATCTGCTGCATGAATTCTGATACACTGCTGGTAGAATGATTACCAGCAGTATTCTCAAAAAAGCCTCTCTAACATCCAGTGAATAGCAATCACAAAAGAAGCAATCCAAATAACATTACAGATAAATTGCATATATTGCATTAGTAGTAGTTTAAACAGGAATATGTGCTCAGCGTTAATATAAAAATAAAACTGCTTCTCAATGAAGTGTTTTAATTATTACATATACTTCCTTAAACCCAAGCAGAGAAAAACACCTTTTCTGGCATCTCTAGTATAATTTCCTACAAATGAATCTTTGATTAGCACAAAAACGAGCAATAATTCTGCTGTTTTAAGAAATCGTCTATTTTAAGTATTCTCTTCTTTATCACACTTTCTGATCTAAAAGCAACAGTTAATATAAAAAACCAAATATAATACAAAAACACAGCAGAGACACTGAGAAGAGCTGCTTAAAAGGGGTGAGCAGAAGAGATACCAACACACAAAAAAGTCTGCGCAATCAGAAATTATTTCCATGATCATTTACATATACACACATATTTATATATTTTACATTTCTTGAATTCAGACTCCTATTTTGATCCATTCAGAAGGCAGCTCTGACAAACTTTTATGACAGTAATGTCATTATCTCTCTTGATTGCTAGGAAAAAGCCTTTGTGTCAGCTATTTTTGTATGAAATTTTATATAGGTTACTGAAAGTATTTTATCACAGTTTATGAAAATTCCAGGAACTCAGACCACAAAGACATTCACAGGCTGTATAAATATTGTCTCCAAACAACTGGAAATCTGATCCTGAACAGCTCCAACGCAACTGTCTTGTTATGAGAAACAAACCTACCAATGACAACAAAACAATTAAAAGTAGTAACACCCCATATGAGGAGGGGAAAAGGGATTTTTTACAGGTTGGGGAGGATTTTTACACACCACTTCCTATATAAAGCCACTTTAAATGTTCTTAAAACCGTATTTAAAAAAAAATAGGGAAAAAATCATTCTAATAATCTTTCTTGTGATTTTTTTCAGCTGAAACCATTCAACTGTTCTCAGGGATAACTAGGATGACACATGCTATTCCCCTTTAAAAAGGTCTTATGCTTTGCTGAAAGGCTCCAAAAACTCCACCATTGTGGAGAAATAAATAACTTAAAATTTGTCAAAGCGTAGACAAGAACCACAAGCACATCCACTACGTTGTGTGTGATTTATACATCTTCTGCTAAGCTCAGGCCTCACAAACGCTTTGTTTTACAAAGGAATGTAGAGTTGTTAAGAGTTTACCAACAAGACTCCCCAGGCTCCCGTTGCAGTGAGCACTCTCTAAGTAACACACCAGAGGGCCAAGCAGAAGTTTTGATGCAAGCAAAGGTCTTGCTTGCTGGAGGTCAGTGTGGCCCCACAGGCAGGAAACGTGCTCAGAGTGCTCCCTCTGTTGATGCTTCGATAAGAGAGGGAGAAAGAGGAAGTGGCACGTCTGAAACGCATAAAGAGAATCAGAGAAGGGAAAAAAAGAAGATATAAAGGTAGGGGTTAACAAGGGAAGCGGGGCAGAAGTTGAAGGCAAGGGATAGAGGACAATTTGGAAAGGGGAAAAAAGAGAATTAAGAACGGGCAAAACAGGAAAGGGATTGCAACTGGTACAGAACAATCAGACTCACATAAATTCAATTTTTTTTATTACATTACTTTTGGCGTAACATTCCTTTGGTGTGTACAAACTAGATGTGGTATTTCACAGCAAAGCATCTTTCTCAACCACTAATGTAAAACCATGCAGACAGCTGTTGTCTGCCAGTATTAGCAATCTGACTGGTTCAAAGGGCACTAGACAGTCTCTGGATCCAAACTCTTTAACTATGGCAAGAGCAGAGGTGATCAATATGATTTCACATAAACAAAAGCAATGTATGCTCTCTTGCCCTTTCCCAACAGAAAAGCTTTAACAATACCTTGAAAAATATTAACATGAAAAAATACTGATTGTGAAGGCTTCAACTGCTTAGCTTCATAGCAGTATTATCATATAGGACCCATATCTCACTTAATGCACTAAACTATCTGTGCTCTGAAAATGAGCAAAGACTTCATAGCAGAAGAAAAAGGATCTTCCTTCATCTACTGCAGAAGTTTGAAAGCATGTCTCAACTGACAGAAGGAGCTGCGCAACATCACTTTTTTGTGATGATGGCAGTTAAACACTGCCATCAAGAATCAGACTTATATTCTTGCAAAGACTTCAGAATGTAGTACATTTCAAAACAGTCTTTTCCCCAAGAAGCTACCACACCTTCTTAGTTCATCTTCTGGACCTCCAACTTCAGGAGGACAGTCTGATGTGTGGGCATGCAAAGCTCTTGCAAATGAGACTGAGGAGTTGTCTAGTCATATGCAATTCTAAGTAGTCTTAAAACAAACAAATAAACAAACACACACACAAAAGTAACAACAAAGAAACAACACCCACCCATCCAAGTCCCCGCAAAACACCACCTCTTCATTTCTCAGACATTTAAGGAGGGAGACCAAGCTTGTTCCACTGTATTCACAATTACCTTTAATGTCTCTGCCTTATCCTCCTTCCATGTTTAAAGGGCTACCACCATTCTTTCACTCAGCTCTCCTGACAAGTCCACTCCAAGTGTAAATTAATTCACTTTAGTCTACCTATGATGTCACAGAAGAGTGCATAAAACAGCAGTAAAGCTGTATTTCTTATCAGGTATGAGGTATGTGCTGTAAAAAAGCTTGGTGCCATACACTAAACTTTAATATACACATACACGTAACATACACGTATATATGCACAGGGTTGGACTAATAACAATATGCAGTGACATACAGAAAATAAAAGTGGTTAACATGGAAGACATACAAGTAATTAAAAAATAAAACATTAGGAATCTTCACAGTGTAGTGCACATAAAGAAATCACCTATTCTTTTCTGCATCTAAAATGACTTTCAAAAATGCTAAGAATGTTAAAAATGTTTTTAATAAAGCTCTGTTTTCATTCGATATCTCCTAGCAAGATTTTGTTTTCATACTACTCATATCTTTACTACCTTGCACAATTTTTCTATTTGTTTTTAAACTCAAAGAATCACTTAACATTTAAAGATATGAAAAACAATGAAACCGTATCTACCTTCCCTCCACTCCCATTTTGCAAAGAAAAGTCTGACTGAATCACAGTGATTTGGGAAAGTCATTATCCAAATGAGCTCTAAAGAAGCCAGATGTGTATGACTGCAGCCAGCCCAGGGGAGGGAAGGTAGGTAAAAGGAAAAAAAGATGGCTTTCACTGCTAAGTTACAGTATTCACAAACCTTTCTAGAGCTCTATCAATGCAAGTTACTTCAACGGTCCTTTATTGCTTTCCTTAATCTTTTGTACTGTGAAGCTAAAAAGGGCTCACATTTGGACTACAGATTAGGCAAAAATGTGAAAAGTCTTATTGTATTGCAATACAAGGTTAATAAGAAATAAGCGAGCTGAGAGAGGATAAGGAAACTAAAATAATATTTAAAAAATTATTTCCTATGCCATGCCCTACTGAACGCAGATTTTGCTCCCTTCAGCAATTATAAACCCTACATCTCATTACAGCACTATGTTTAAAATCTTATCTATTGCTACAGAAGACAGAAGTTGAGAGCTGCATTAAGTTAACAGGCAAACCAACCCTAACAGAGTCTTCCACAATGCACCCAATTAAATGTGGCAGTCTGGGGTGCTGGCCTACTGTCAGCAGCAGCAGAGTTCACCCGGATCAATACAGCTGAATGAGCCGCGTAGGGGTGAGCATATTTCAGCCTGAACTGGAGGACTAACCGAAAGTCAATAGCGAAACGCTAGTGTTTAATCTTGTAATATACAGGTACAGCATTTGCGCATCACTCTGATAATATCCCGCCAACTAATCTCTTAAAGAACAAAGGGATGGGTTTTTTTTTTTCCTTACTATATTCCCAACATCGCTGTATTACAACAGGTAAAACTGTGTAAAATGTCTGCCCACATAACGCATTATATTTAGTCGGTTTAATGACGCTGCTCTCAGGTTCCCCCACAGTCCAACAGCGTTTTCGCTACCGTGAGCAAACCGGGCAGCGGGGGGGAAGGAGGGGGCTGAGGACATCTAAACGCCGGTTATTTTGGAGCACCGTCGGCCGGGCGGTGGGTACACCCAGGGCTGCCTACCGACGGCGGGGCCGTTTCTTTTGTTTCTCTCCAACCCGTGGTTCTCCAGCGGGCACCGCGCTGGGCAAGAGGGTGCCGCGGGCCAGCGCCGCTCCAAGCGACGCCCCGGGGCGCATCGCTCAGCCAGCCCGCGCCTGGCACCGCTGCTGCCGCCTCGCCCCGCATAATGGGACGATTCATCCCCTCGTCCTCCCGCTGCCCTCGCCTCCCTCGCCCCACAGGTAGCGGGCGATGCCCACCCCGGGCCGGGCAAAGCGGGGCGCAACCTCTTCCCGAAGTCCGCGGGAGCCACCTCACGGGCGAGCGGGACCGCCTCAGCGCAACCGCCCCCCCGCGCGCGACTCTTCCAGCGACCCCCGCGCGACCGCCCCCAACGGCCGCCCCCTCGCGGCGGGGCGGGGCGGCACGTGTCGTGTCCCCCCCCTCACACGCAGAGCCGCCCCGCGCTCTCCCCTCAGCCCCCTCAAGGAACGCAACCTGCCCGTCCGGGGCGGAGGTGTCCCGCGTTCCCCCTCCATCTCCGCCCAGCCCGGCGCCACCACACCCCAGGCTGCCCCAGGGGGGTGGCTGTACCCAGGGAAGGCGGCGAGGCCGGCCAGCCGGTGCACAGGGGGGAGGTGGGGGGGCTTGTGAACCCTGTCAGCCCCGCCGGGGATCGCCCACCGCGCGGCAGCCCCCAGGAGCGCCCGGCCCTCGCCCCGCCGCCGCAAAACCCCGACCTCTCCGCCTGTCACATGAAAACAATTATTGACTCGGCCGGGGAAGGGGAGGAGAAGTTAAAAGCCGTGAGGCGGAGGAGCGGAGGCTGGGGGCGGCTGCCCAGCTCCCTCCCCGCGGCCGCCCCCGGCCCTCCGTCCGCGGCGGCAAGCACCCCACCCCGCCGGCGGGAGCCCCGGCCGGGAGGACATCTAAACGCCGGTTATTTTGGAGCACCGTCGGCCGGGCGGTGGGTACACCCAGGGCTGCCTACCGACGGCGGGGCCGTTTCTTTTGTTTCTCTCCAACCCGTGGTTCTCCAGCGGGCACCGCGCTGGGCAAGAGGGTGCCGCGGGCCAGCGCCGCTCCAAGCGACGCCCCGGGGCGCATCGCTCAGCCAGCCCGCGCCTGGCACCGCTGCTGCCGCCTCGCCCCGCATAATGGGACGATTCATCCCCTCGTCCTCCCGCTGCCCTCGCCTCCCTCGCCCCACAGGTAGCGGGCGATGCCCACCCCGGGCCGGGCAAAGCGGGGCGCAACCTCTTCCCGAAGTCCGCGGGAGCCACCTCACGGGCGAGCGGGACCGCCTCAGCGCAACCGCCCCCCCGCGCGCGACTCTTCCAGCGACCCCCGCGCGACCGCCCCCAACGGCCGCCCCCTCGCGGCGGGGCGGGGCGGCACGTGTCGTGTCCCCCCCCTCACACGCAGAGCCGCCCCGCGCTCTCCCCTCAGCCCCCTCAAGGAACGCAACCTGCCCGTCCGGGGCGGAGGTGTCCCGCGTTCCCCCTCCATCTCCGCCCAGCCCGGCGCCACCACACCCCAGGCTGCCCCAGGGGGGTGGCTGTACCCAGGGAAGGCGGCGAGGCCGGCCAGCCGGTGCACAGGGGGGAGGTGGGGGGGCTTGTGAACCCTGTCAGCCCCGCCGGGGATCGCCCACCGCGCGGCAGCCCCCAGGAGCGCCCGGCCCTCGCCCCGCCGCCGCAAAACCCCGACCTCTCCGCCTGTCACATGAAAACAATTATTGACTCGGCCGGGGAAGGGGAGGAGAAGTTAAAAGCCGTGAGGCGGAGGAGCGGAGGCTGGGGGCGGCTGCCCAGCTCCCTCCCCGCGGCCGCCCCCGGCCCTCCGTCCGCGGCGGCAAGCACCCCACCCCGCCGGCGGGAGCCCCGGCCGGTCCCCCCGGTACCGCCAACTCGGAGCCGACGGCTTGTAACTCACCCATTTATGTGGAACTGGGCTTTTCCTGGCGACGGAAACAGGCTTAAAGTTTGAGGCGGCTGGCCGCGGCGAAGGGGGCGAGAGACAGCCCGAGCCGCCGGCCACGGGAAGGAGAGGAGGCTGCTTGACAGAGCCGCTCCCTCCTCCGGCGGCCGCCGCTCTCAGCACCCGCTGCAGCCGGGCTGCATTCTGCGTCCTGCCAGCAGCACCTCGGCTTCCCTCAGCATACGTAGTCGTACGTATTTATAAAAAAAAAAAAAAAACAAAACAAAAAAACCAACAAAAAATAATAATAAAAAAGAAGAAATCAGGCGAAGAGAAGGAGCTCAGCCTTCAGTCCCTGCCAGCCACCTGGGTCCCCGCTACCGCCGGGCAGAGCAGCCCAGGAGAAAGCGCGGGGCCGAGCCCGGGCGCCCGGAGGCGCTCCTGCTGCCGAGCCGCGGAGGGCGGGCGTCTCTCCCCCCTCCGCTGGCCGGTGCTTGCGGCGGGGCGAGGAGCAGCCGGGTCTCCCCCTCCGCGGGCGGCTGCTGCTGCTGCTGCTGCCGGGGCGAGCGGCGCGGCGCGGCTCGGCGCTGCGGAAAGTGTCGCGAGACTGCGCCAGAGCCGCTGCGCCGCCTCGGGCCGCTGGGAGCAGCGGCGGCGGCGGCGGGGGGGAGGGCGGGGGGGGGGGGA
>NW_015091257.1:14828177-14867128 GCF_001431845.1 Calidris pugnax
GGGTGCCCCTCATCTCCCCCCGTCCTCGGCCCTGAGGGAAGCGGGGGGGTGAGGGGGGAGCGGGGGTGGCAGCCCGGGCCGCACCGCCGGGACCCCCAATGCTTCCCTCCCCCCTCCCCAACCCTTTACGCTCTTGGCTCAGGAAGCCGGGATGGAAGGAAAAAGAGGTAGAAAGACAAAAAGATGAGATGAAAGGTGGATTCTTTGGTAGAGGTGGTGTTTCGGGGGGAGGGGGGGGGAAACGGAGTGGCACATGAGCAGCTGCTTGTTCTTTTCAGGTATGGCAAGAAGATGTGAAATGCACGCTATGATAAAACTGAGCGAAAGGGAGAGCAGTTCACCCAGATCTGTACCATTTCTGGACAAAAAGGCACCTCATGAGGCCTTATTCACAGGCAAAATCTTCACCCAGGTAAAGACCGCTGGAAAAAAAGCCCATCACAGTAGCAACCAAAGGGAATAGCAGATTAAAAACTATGTAATCTGGTATAAACAATAAAGATAAGTAGCATGTTACAGCACAAGCACCTTCAAAGTTAACAAAAGGTTAAGCAAAAAAAAAAGCCTGTTCTAACCTCCGGTAATTATTTTGGGTATAAAGACAGAAAACTGAAAGTAACACACAGGATAAGGTTTTTGTACTTCTCGTCCCCTTGCTCCCACTCAAGTACAACAGAGCTTTTTCAGAAAAGTTTTTTTCAGGGTAGAAAGTCTTTCCAGGTAGCATCTGGCCTCTTGTCTGTGAAAATCCATATTTTTGGAATTGTGACAGTGGTGAAATGTTCAAGAGAAAATTAGAGTTTAACCAATTAGAGGATTAATAATTTAGACTCAAATCCTAATTCTTGATGTACTATTTTTTTTTTTAAAGTTACTTATTTACATGTTATAGCAGCAATGGAATATCAGGATTAAAGAAGTTTGTCTAATTCTAGTCTTTTGTGAAAAATTAGTTACTGTGATATCCCAAAAACCTTCACAGACATAATATGCAGCTTTTCAAAAAGTTTTTAAACATAACTGAAACAGGAAAGTAAGTTCAACTGTGAAAAGGAATGCAATGGAAATAGGCTGGATGTAGGTGTAGACAGCCTCCAGCTTTTTCACTGAAAGGTTCAAAGACTTAATAATCTCAGGATTATTTTCAGGAACACTGGGACACCAAGCACAAACTACTGATGGACTTCCACGACTGGAAGCAGAGGGGGAAAACAACAAAAAAATTAATTTTATCTTCATACACATGCAGACCATCTTTTAGCCAGTCAACACACTAGCAGAAAGCCAACATTCATTTATTCATACACACCTTAATAAAACAATGCTGGTTTCTGTTATCCACAATTCTTTGTTGCATGAGGGCATTTGACCTCTATGACCTGAAAAACTTTTAGGGTTTTGCTGTACTATCCAGTTAAAGGATAATCACCAGATTAGGAGAAATTTTTTAAAAAAAACCCAAAAGTACTTGTGTACAGTGAAGACTGACATCTAGATTACAGCAAATTTAAGTAAATAATGGGGAAAGTTAACTCATCTCCTTTAAATTAATCACTGCAAGTGTATTCTCCTAGCTTCACCTCATGTGAAGCATGGAGAGCACCCATTATGGGATCTTAATATTAAACTAACACGGTCGTTCTCACCTCATACTATTCTATTAAATGGAAATTTTGGTAAAGTTAGCCAAGCAAACGTGTGCCTTCCTCGATGCTGCCCCTTCATAGGGTGAGAATCAGAGTTTGGTAGAGGTGCTAAGGATTTTGAATGCCATGGAGGAGATGGACATACCTGCTTTTCAAAGTTCCTTTTCTACATCGTCTGTTTTGTGCTAGTAATGAAGGGATAATAGTATTTTGTCTCTGGAAAGATTCTTTTAGCCAAAAAAGTGTGCCTAGAAGGTACATCAATACTTCAATCTCAAAAAGAAGCAATAAATGAAGTTATAGAAGCAACAGTTATATACGAGAAAAAAATCAGTGGCTATACAGATCAAGTAAAATAATCTGAACATGACACCAAATATTAATAACTACCGAATCAAATCACTTAATTATTTATAAGTAAAATTTTTGTTAAAACATTTATTGTCTGTAGAAACAAAATTTACATTGATTTTATATAAACTATGTTAAACATACATATAAACATACCTACATCTTAATATATACTTATGAATGAGACTTTTAGATATGGGATAACATTGTCAAAAGCACCGTTGTGGACTCCAAAGCCTACAGACTTAAAATGCGTTTGCACTTAACTCCATCTTCAGTAGTTTAGAAATGTCATTTCTTATCCACACTTAGAAATAACTACATTAAAGGTTTCTAATATGGTGTTTGCATGTGTACATAAATGTGCACATACAGACTGTAGATGGTCCTTATGAAACTACAGTATAAATAAGGTCATTAATGTATTTCTTAGAACTGGACATTAGTCCACACCCTCATTCAATTGGGGGGAAACAAAAAATCCTGCTATTCTTAAAACAAAACAATGAGGCTTTTTTTTTTTTATTTCCATTAAGAGTGTACTCAAACAACAACTGTTTCCACCCTGTCTCTTCCCTCAACAATAAAGACATAAGAGAACGCAGTCACGAAATAAAAGCCATCTACTACATTATTTACAGAAAATGAAATATTAAAAAGACATGAGATTTAGACTGCTTAGAAGAAAACTGTATTAAAGTGGCAGGCAGCACTGAGCTATTAAACCACATGGCTAAATACCTACTCAAAAAACCCTCCAACAACAAAAACCGTCAGGTATGGAAGGAAGGGGCAGGTGTTATGACATCAGTTTTCTCTGACCTTAACACTGAAAATTTATGCTCACCAAGCTTGAAACAGAACACACTTAAATGTTCATCACTGTCCTTAAGGTCTATTAAGAAGTCAAGTGTTACAAGTAGGCTTTCAAAGACCTTGAAATGGCTTTTATTGTTGGTTTTTCTTTTTTTTTCCTTCGTAAGGAGGCTGAAGAACCTCCTATCTTCAAATCCTGCAGCAGCGGAATGAAGTCTGTCAAGGGCCAGAGTTATGTGCAGAAACATCTTTTTTTTTTTTTTTCTCCTCCTCAAGATTCATTAGGATGCAAGTCTGAAGTTTTTCTTTTAGAGAGCTCTCCCGTAGAGAAATTTGCAGATGGCTGTTCAGATGCTTAAAGAAAGGCAAGAGGCATGTTTCTACACAGCATGGGAAGAGATCCCTTCAGAAAGCAAGGAAATTAAAGATCTCCCTCAATATACAGTCTTCTAAGGTGAATACTGAGAAATCAAGTCTCTCTTTGCTATAATCTTTAATCATCTTCTCCGAGCAACTCTTACTATCCATTTCCAAGACACGGCAGAAAATGACTTTCCAATGCATAACAAGCAAGTTGAGAACCCTGCCTTTTTAATGCCACAAAAGCGTAATCTTGGGTTTGTTTTTTTTGTTTTTAAAGCAACTAAGTTCATATAAAGAAAATTCAGCATTTCACCCTGAGGCCCTGGGAGAGAAGCAGCAGGTAAACACGTATCACAACTGGAGATCAGCTGAATTTACTCCCATCCTCTGCTATCAGTTACCTGAGTTGAGAGTTACATCCAGGTCTCGAGACCACCTAAATCCATCAGGTAAGGTGATTTTAAACATGTAAGCAATTATTGGAGTTAAGACAGGCTTGTAGAAGCCCTGCAATATGTTGCTTCTTACTAGCCCCAGAATTTCGTTAACCTCGTGAACTCAATCATCACAAAGTTTAAAATGAGGATTCTAACTAATCTACGTAGACATTAAATGGATCAGCAATATAAATGCTAACTTCACAACAACTTATTATTTCAGACACATATAAGGAAGACTCTAGTCATATTAAATCCATTGCATTTTGGATAGCAATTAAAAAAACAATTTTACATGTGAACAATTGAGAATGACATAAGCATTTAACAGTCATTTCAAGTCAACCAAAAGAAAGGCAATTCACATTTATATTTTCAAAGTGTAAAATAGAAAGCTCGAAAGCTCTTAGACAATCACATTTTTAACTTGCCCTTCCAATGCAAATGCAGTGACAGACTTTACTAATACAAGAAATGCTCTTTTCCTTCTGAGGCTTTACACACGTATTTAAAGTAAGTGGTTATTTTAACAACTGTTATGAGTCCATGCTCTCATTAGAAACAATGCAATAATCAGGATATTACTTAAGTCTTTGTACAGGTGTTTTCCACAATGCAGTCACAATACAGAAAGGCACCAAGTTATTCAAGTTATTCAAGACCTTTCTTCTACTTAAGACTTTTTCTTGTGCCTTCACAACCCAATCAGTAACTTCAATACATTGTTCTCAACAAAACATTATATTCCAGTACAACAGAACTTTCCTGTGCTAGAAGAATAAATAAGCTGATTTGTGTATGAGTATATAGACACAAGTCTCTGTAATTCACAAAGAGAAATATACACAGCAATGTCTCACACCAGGTAACAGAGTAGATGGTGCTAGCACCTAAGCCAGTCACAGAATTGAATTTCTGTATGAATTTTATAAAATATAGGGAGTTTTACCATGACAAAATCCTAAATTAGTAAAGTTATCAGTAAAGAATGTGATCTGAGCAAATGTATCACCTTTAATAAAAGCTAAAGCAACTGAAACAATGACTACATTTCATCATACGACATTCAGCTTGAGACCAAGGTTGGGCAAGGGGGAGGAAAATAATGATTAAAAAAAAAAAAAAAAAAATCGGTCAGTAAACATGCTAAAAATACCATGTTCGTAATATGTTGCTCACAACTGTAGAAATACAAAACAAACAAAGCTAAACTGTTAAAGTAGAAAACAAATTAAGAGATACCTAGTCATGCACAGGTAAAATAAGAAAGCACAAAACCAGAGGAACCAGTCAGACTTTCAACCCAGTAAAGCAGCATTTAACTGACTGAAGTCTGGCTACTTCAGCATTACTTCCAAACAGCGTTAGCAAGACTGCCACGTCAGAAGTTTCTTCACGTATCCACTTTTCCCATTTGCTCAACAACGAGTTCTCTTCAGGCTTTAATAAGAACACTGCAGGAAGCTTACAGAAACAGTAGTATCCTGTTGAATAAGACAATATAGCTTCAGTAGTTTGTCCTATGTCATATACGGTTTTACTTCTTAGGTGTTTTACAGTGCTTTAGCACATTCAGTAGCAGTGCGAGTAGCTTGTGGGCTGGAGGATAAGCCTGCCCTCATCTGCAGCACTCGCCTGCCAGCTGCCTGCTCAGCTCCAGCTACTCCACATTCGCTTTGGGTCGACTCACTTAACCTGTTGTTTCAATTCCTCATTTTCATCTCCTAAACTTACACAGGATGATTTCGCCAGATTCATCACCAAAACATAAGTAAACATTTTCCTGTGTGTAGAAAGTTGCCTGCCTCTATTTGACCAAAGAATTTCTTTCCTTTAGCTTCCCATTCTGTGTGTGCCTGTCAATGTTACCGAAAAACTAGCTGAATCTTGGGTTTTAGAAACAAACCATCTGGTGTCATTGTGGAACGACCATAACATCAATGAATGTGGCACACTTTCTGCCTGCTTATTCTCTATGAACATTAAGCAGTGCGCTCCATGAACTGAAGATTTTAAGTAACACTATTTTAGCTGTTCTGAGCCATACCTATACTTTCAAATAGTCTCTCTACTGCAGGCATTGTCGAAAAAACATCACAAAAAAGAATGCAGAAATCACATCTTGACTTCCCACCCAAAAAACAGATTTCCTTTTCTCTGAACATACTCTACCCAGTATAAGAATTCTGATCTACTGTCCACAACAGAGACCGGCCTGCATTCTGTATGGCTAACGCTGTCTTGGAAATGATGGAAATACATTAGCCTGCATACACTGTGGATATGGAGAATAACTTAATTCTCAAATAAGAACATCTCTGAAAACCACTTGCTAGGCATCTTTAATTTACTGGCAATAAAAAGTCCAACAAACCTGTAATACGTACACACATCCCTATGGTATATTAAGGCAAGGCTATGATCAGGAAATAAACACAGCATTGTTTATAGCTGCTTATAAAACATGTCTGGCTATTTGAGTTTTGCACACAGCGTAACAATATTGCAGTATGGTAAAGTTCAGAGAATTACTGGGATTTTGAACAAAATTACAAGCTATCTGCATTAAAGCAGTTTCAATTATGAACAGCTTTGTTAGAAGACATGCTTATAAAAACTTACTTTTTTTGTTTTTCTTGTAATTAAACACTTCAGGCCCCAATTTCAGAATCCAGGAAATCACCAAGTCATTTATGACGAAAAAGATTAGCGAACACGTGGCTTGGTCAAGAATGTCATACACCAAAATATAATGAGACAGAATAATTTTGAATACAGACCAACTAATCCTCTAACAAACCCAAGCATGCTTTCAGTGCAGTTATAAGCTACTGCTACAGTACATTACATACCTGCCTGTTACCATTCATTTTAATCAAATACTGAAAGTTGTCCCAACATTCTAACAATTTACAAATGTATATACACATCAGAAACCCCAAGTATATTATTCAACTAAAATAAAGTAATACAAATACGGTTTTACGGAAATGAACATGAACAGGAGGTGTAAAAATCTATTGCACAACCTAAAAGGTCATTACTTGGAAAATCCTGAGCTAATGTGCTATTACCAAACAATTCAGGCACTTTTTTTTTTTCCTTTTTTTTTATTACATAAGCAATAAACTTCCAACATATAAACCTCCGGATATAACAACTCAAGTTCCATCTGTAACATCATGCTTAGAGAAAAGGTATTCAATAAATAAGACTCCCTTCAATGACTTCTTTACTTGAGACTGGTATGTAAAAGGAACTAAAGGTACATACTACAATGTTTCAGTTGAATACTGTACTTCAAAAGCAATTATTAAAACTGTAAAAAAGTTCTGCAGCATTCCACTACTGAAAAATAAAGTTTTTTTTTTTAATCAAGAAAGTTACAGGGTTAGTTCCTTTATCCTATTTTAAGTCTTGACAACGTTGTCCAAAAATGAACAGATGCTCCCTTTGCTGTATTAGCTGTTTCAACTTCAGGATCACACCTCAGTTCAGGTTTCTGTTGCAATATTTAAATTTCCCTAAAGAGAGAAAAAAAAAAATCGTTACTGTCACGTTGTAACAGTGGAAAAAAGCCTCCCAACCTTCCTAAGCACTGTATTATTATAGTATGTAACATACAAGATTCTTTCAATTATGGATTGAAACAGCACAACTGTAAAGCTGATACCTCAAAGGATGCGTGTGCATAATTACTTCAAAAGGGTGAAATAAAGACGTTCAGACTAGTTTAACAAACCTCAAGGACAAGTTTAATCCTTACAATAGGCAACATATGGGAAATGCTAGAATCTGAAGAACAGTTTTGGTTTTTAAGAATTAGCCAACCAGCAATCAGTATGCTGTTAAGAAAACAGCTGTCATAGTTACTCTTCAGGATTTATTTTACTTTAACTCAGAGGATACTCCAGTCCTTCATAGAGCCAAAAAAAATTAATCAATATTCAGATCTTATTATGCTTCTCTAATTCAAATCATGATCTCCAGCAGCCAGACTGTGTTCAGCATGCTTTATAGGTCCCAGACAAGAACCTTAATATGCACTTATAGAAGCGCATTGGAAATTGAGAAAAAGCTCACTACAACAAAATGATGGCACTTCTATGCCCATTTTACAAGGTCACATTTTTTGGAATAAATCCTTCTCCATCTATTTTCCAATAATTCCTATTCAATTTAGCTTTCAGAGATCATACATCTCAGAGTCTATGCAAATGCATAGTCTATGCAAAAATAAGGCATTCACTTGTGTACTTCAGCAACAAAGTGACCAGTTTACTCAAGGGTATGGTTCTTGGTTTTTTTCATCTGGGGTTTTTGTGTTTTGGTGGGGTTTTGTGTTTTGCTTCCCTTCCCCCACCCCCCGGCTGTAAACTTGAGGGTTTTTTGAGAATAGCTCTAAGAACCTATGCTTCTGTGCTCTAAGAACTGAACTCTAATCCCACTACAAATGCTTATGCAAGTGTGTTTACTTGTAGCTAGGTGGACACAGAATTACAAAACAAACAAGAATTCGCATAGGAACACAGGACTGCAAGGGGCTGTGTAGGTCATCTAATCCTATTCTCTGATGTCATGAGTAACCTTATGCTACTTTGATCATACTTGATCAATTCTAAGAAAGGGTTTAGAATGTTTTAACTACTGATCCGAACAAAAGCTGCAACATTTTACATGGTTCACAAGTTCTTCTGCAGTTCAAGATTATTGCTGTCCCTTGCACACCATCAAAAGGTATCATAAAACAGATATGCCCAATTATTTCAGCTTGATCTTATGAAACCATTTTACACAGTCAATATATAGTACAGAACGCTTTATTCAGAACAGCACTCCAGTGTGTACTTTAAAGCACATGATTAATTTAAGGTATCATAAACAAAAAGGACAAACACACAGATGCAGTAAAAAAAATTAATACCCTTCACACTGATTTAAAACCATAACCTACCATAATATATTTTTTTTTTTTTAAAAGAAGGCCACTTCCCCTTCCTATCAATAGGAAGAGAGATCAACTGAGTTCAAGGAGAGAACACTGAAACAGAGGCAACTGCAGAATCTCAGAGGCCACCTCTGATCTGCAATTACCCAAAGTATGTTTCAGCAAGTTTCTATGGAATACACATGGAAGAAATAGGAGTCCGGAATCACGTTTGCCTGTAAAGTACAAAGAGCCAATATTCCAGAAAATCCCATCCAAGTTATTCCATGGGTATTTAAAAATTGGAATGGATCATAAGAATATTCATATTTTATAAATGACTTAGTGAAAAATAAGTTAAGCCAACTTACCTTTTCTTTCCTCAAAAATCCATCTCTGAATTTATTAGTGGTAAATCCCCTTACACCAACAGAACGTAACCGCTGGTACTTAGCCTGAATATATAAACCCTTCTGTACTAAGCCTGATTTATAATGGGATTGCAAACGGCCATCCACAAAGTTGCTCTGTAAGGGTAGGGGGAGGGAGGGAAAAAAGAAAATATGTAAAATGAGGGCATCAAAACTCAATAGTTTATATTTAGTTATACACATGTACAGCTTATAGTACTGGACAACAGAAGCGTGCATTTGCAAGTGCAGAGTCTCTTCCCTCATTTCCAATTTAATAATTTCCCCATAATAATTCCAATTTAATAATTTCTCAGACCACTAGACACCACATGGCCCAAAGAACTGCCGTATTGTACTTTTAAAAAGATCTGAAATTACCTTCCTCATAGAAAAAAAGTAAATGTATTGTACATTTAAACACTTTTTTAAACCTTAATGAAAGTAAACTTTTTTGTTGATGCTGCTGGTTTAAGACAACACCTCACTATTGCTAACAAATTCAGCGGTCAGGCCTGCAGTGGGCAAACATGGCAAGTCAAAAAGTCATACTAAACAGAAGTCAGTGTATATGGGTTTTTTTCTCCTATAGTTTTAAGATCTTACGATCTGAACATACATTCATTGCTCTATGTCTTGGTCACCTCCAGACTGGAATACTGTAACCCAACCTAGTGTGGGACCAGGAGCAGAGGCCACAGAGATAACAAAAGCTGTACAGGTGAACAGCATTATAAATACACAGAAAGAATATAGCAAGATCAATGCTGGCCACAGTAGTTAAGGTTATAAAAGATGGTTTTCATTCCTAAGCACTTGGACCTCCAACAAAATAGGCAGTAAGAAAAACCCTGTTTATCATAATTTCTCATAGTTTTTCAGTACTGCCATTTTATGTTTTCCAACGTGGTCTCTTTAGAAAGCATTCCTGTATATATTCATCCTTTAAATGTAAAGGTTTCCCCTCCCCTAAATTTAAACAAACAATGGCTTCCCAGCCAAAAAGACGAAACATCCTGACCATATAAAATTCTTTTATAAACACCTTTAAAGGGTAGGAAAGAACAAAACATATCACAGAAATAGACCTTCTTGAGCATGACCCAATTACTTTGATGAAATCAGTCTCCTTTTGACAGAGTAAGGATCACTTCAAGAAAAAACAAGCACATGCTCTGAGGTTGCAGTAAGTTTGGTACCAGTTTTTCCACTGTGTTTTCCACTGCATGGCTGGTGAACAGCTAAGAAAGGACTGTACAGAACTAAGGTTTCTTTATGCAAATGCAGAGGGTTTGTGATTTCCCAAATCATTTCACCCACATGCTAAGTAGAAGATAACTGAGAAGCTGGCCCCATCAGCCCCCCAGGGTTACTCTTACAGTGCTTTGTAGGCAGAGGACACTTCCAGAAGGCTATTAAATGCTAAGCCTGTTCCTGAAAAGTATCAGAGTCCAGGCACAATACAACAAAGTGCAAGTAAATTCTCTAAGTAGGCATATGTCTGTCATAGGGAAGACTGAAGGGCACAGTTACAAGTTCCCATTTCCCCCACAGCTGCTGTGATTTTTCTGCTTTGACTGAAGTAGCTAGAAAGGATGAGGCCTCAGTGGTCTGCCACCGCATTTGCATGACAATAAGCAAAGCAGCAGACCAAATAAGAGAGGGGGAAAAGGCACAAGATATCAAAAGTGAGATTACACACACTTGAAAAGTGTGAACTCAAGTATCTACGTGTTCTGTAAGTGAGGAGGGAGGGGAGCAGCAGTATTATTAATGTAGAACAGAATCAGCTGTAGACCAAATGAACAGATTATATATACATTTGGTATGTAGACACTGCAGTCACACATAGCTTAGAGCAAAGTGAAGTAATCTAATTTGTGTTAAAAACATCACTAACATCTGGTCTAGAACAAGAAAAAAAAATCTGCTAAATGACGTCTATTATGACTATTTTACAAATAATATTAATGACAATGCCTGTGAACCAATGCAATGGTACCTCCAATGGTACTCCAAAATAAGTCTATATGAGAAATATATGCCACTGCACTGGGTCTGGCTGGGATGCAGCTAGTTTCTTCACAGCTGGTGCCACGTTTTGGATTTGTGACTAAAACAGCACTGGTAACTCCCCAATGTTTTGGGCATTGCTGAGCTCTACCCACACAGCAGCAAGGCCTTCTCATCTTCCCCTACTCAGCAAGTAGGACACGAGTGGGCAAGAAGATGGGAGGGGAGGCAGCCAGGACAGCTGACACAAGCTGAGGAAAGAGCTATTCCACACCATATAATCTCCAAAACTGGCTCAGCAACAGAAACTGGGAGGATGGGGCTTTGGAGGAAGGTAGCCATTGCTTGGGGACCAGCTGGGCATCAGTCAGCTTCTGGAAGGTGGTGACCAACTGCCACTGCATCTTTTCTTTCTTCCTCTTTCCTTCACTTAAACTGTCTTTATCTCAACCCATGAGTTTTCTCACTTTTGCTCTCCATATTCTCTCCCCCATCCTGCTGGGGGAGGAGGGGAGCTGAGGGGACAGTGGGCAAGCAGCTGTGTGGTACTTAGCTGCTGGCTGGGGGTTACCCCACCACAGCCACAAATACACTGAACGGTGTTAAACTATGAATGAAATTAAGTTCTAAAGATTACCATGCATGCATCCACTTGAAGGTTGGCTTAGCAATTCATTGCAAAACATCATTACAAGAAAGACCTTTTAAATTTTATAAGATTTCTCCAGAACTTTTATAAAACTGCTGTTAAAAAATACCTTATTTTTTTTCCAAAAAGTTAAAAAAACCCCACATATGGTCTTGCAGTATGTTAATAAGAAAAAAAAAAAAGATTTATTTAGTGTATGTTAAGTTAAAATGCCCCCATTTTATATACCAAGAAGCGTGGTGGGCTTTGGACTTTTATCAGGGGGGAGGGGGCACAGAACGGCAGGAATGGGATTATGTGCATGTATGGGTTTTTCAGTAGTTTTATTTTATTTCTTTGTACATTTGGGTTTCGGGGTTTTTTTTAATTATTCAGTCAAGGAAGTCTGCTGAGTATAGAATATAATCAAATCACCTTCTAAGCAGGTTTCAGCAACAGCACGGGAAGGAAAACCCCTCTATGTTACGCAGGGGGAATGTAAAAAAAGTTGACAAAATTAAGTCAAATCAGCACTGCTGTTTCCATGGCAGTATTAAATGTGTTATACACATATGCAAACTGCAATACAAGTACATATGCTATTTTCCCTACAAATATTGAAGCACCATGAGACAGATCATTGGAAACAGCAATACTCAGGCAACATTCATATATATGTACGATGACAACTGAAGTGGACACTTTCAAGCTTGCGTTATTTCCAGAAGAGTAGGCAGATGTAAATGAAGGCAGCCTTCCATTTCCTTTTTATTACATCATATACCAACACTGCCTCAATGACATGGCAGCCAGGGCTAAAGATCCCCCATCCCCTATAGGTTGATAATATAAAAGGGATACCAATTAAGAGGCTATGAGGTCCTTACATGTTAAAATAGTTATATCAGGCTGACACAAACTAGGAAAGTTTTTTTTTTCTTTTTCTTCCTTTCAGCAGAATGACATTAGCATTTGTTGCTGCTGTTAGCTTAGCTATCTAACAGTCTCAGAATAGCAAAGCACACCTAAATGGGAGAGCCTGAACCAAACACCAAACAAAAAATTCCACACCTATACTGCCCCCCTTTCAAAACATCACCCAAAAATGCCAGGTACTTAACTTAGCCATCAAAACTTTACTTCAGCTTCACTCTACAAAACAAGAAAGATAATTACCTACTCTGTGTGTTATTTTACTCTTGAGAACACACCTGTTAAATAAATAGGGGTAATTTTAAGATAGAAAATGAGTGTAAGGTGTTCTCGATTTGATTAATACTTTTCTAATATAAAGAGCTTTAACTGGACCCATGCATAGCATGCCAGTGTCAGCAGAAAAGTTAAAAAGTGGTTTTTGTTTTTCTGCTGAACACACGATATATTTTACAATCAAAAGGCATTAGAAAGCCACTGCACTACCTCAGGAAGCACAGTTGCCAACCCCTTTACCATCTTGAGGCCCTGAAAATAAAGCTTCAAGATGTTAAATTTTTTATTTTTTTTTTTTTTAAATGCACAGATAGCTGTATGCAGGGTATACACAAGAGATTAGTTCCCCAGAAATCATTATACAAAAGGGTTAATAAAATAACAGTAATACAATTTTGAAAGCAATACAATTAATTTCTCCCAGTCTTGGGAAATAGTTCAGGCTTCCGCATGCATCAGGTAAAGGAAAGTAAGCTGACCAAGTCTGTTTTTTGGATAGATGAGTTTTCATTGTCCAATTTCTACAACTGTCATTCTCAACTTCACAGTTAATTTATTTCACCTGCATGGATACGATACTGTACAACCCTGCTCAATCCACTGCCAGCCCTCTTACCTACTAAAACCTAAGACTTCCATTATTTCAATGGAAAAAATCGGGCCACGATGACACTATTTTTCATGGCACTTAATACCTTAAAAAAACGTGTCTCCTGTTACTGAACTCAGTAGGACTGAATAATCATAACGTACATCTGGCAAAAGCTGATCTGTACCTTAAAGTGTCTTCTGACGGGTCCTGCATTTTCAAGGTGTCCTCTAATGCGTCTCTGAGGGTAAGTATCACTTGGTTTTGAAGAATAGTAAGAATTCTAATAGGAAAACAGGAAAACATTAACTTATTGTTACTAAATTATTCAAGAAAATATACAAAATTTCCAGTTTATACTAACAACTACTGCAACTCTTTCAATCTCCTAGCGTTTGAGACAAGGAGACTGTTGGAAGGAACCAGAGTGACAGGAGCGTAGGGCCTGGAGTCCAGGCTGGCTGAAGTGATAGCAGAGCCCATAAAAACAGATGATACAGACCATCCTACCAGAATATCATCTTCTTGGAGAGATCTCAGCAGGTAACAACCCAATTAAGATTCTCCACCCCTGCCCCCCGGAGAACAGATGCCTCAATTTGCATGCAGCAAGTGTAGCAGACAGGCTGCTATAGCAGTCATCCCTTGAGTTAGGAACAAGGACAACAAGATTAGTACTCTGGACATCCCTGGTTAGCATATGGTCATCACAGATTAGCACATTTTAGAGGAGAAGACACACATACTGTTACTATACACACCACCGCAGTAACCAGACAACAAACGTATAGCACATTATGTTGGTCCTCAGAAGATTCTACTTTTAACTCTGTATCACAAAAGCATTTTGAAGATGGCTTGCTTGCCACGAACACATGTGATTTCAAAAGCCATTGGTAGACAAGTAGTACTGAAATTATTGTGTATCACACTGACCAGCTGCAGTCAAACAGCCATGGTTTGCATAAAATAGAGCACTCCCTCCAGCACTGTCCTACCTTGGTATTTTGGCCTTTTTCCAACTTTTCTTATAACAGCTACTTTAACAGGATGCAAACAGCTACAATATTATTCTTTTCCATCATTGCATACAGTTGGAAATATTTACAGAATGGACTTCCTAATGAACTCTTAGCAATCAAATTATTTCTTTTTTTTTTTATGGTCCACTCTTGTATAATCACAAAAGTGTTCCAATGCTGTTGAACTCAGTTCTTTCAAAGGAAATTTTAACAGCTTCAAATACGTTTCAAGAAGAGCCTAACAAGAGGACTCACATGAAATATTTCATATATACTGACATAAAACAATAAATAAAAACGCATGCTTTGTTGTTTACAAAATTTCTGTTCTTGAACCAAATGTTGCCAGTTGCAGAAACACTTTAGGATACGCTTTCCTACACTGCTATGAATTTGAAGGTGAAGCACAACAGAACACTGTTAGAATCCAAGTTATCTTTTAACTGGGATTTAAGCTAGCTTATTATTATTATTTTGAGAATATATTATTGCCTACAAGTCAATTATTTAACTTCTTAAAATGCCTTGACAAAAGGCGATTCAGCAGAGAACAAAAAGAGAGGAAGAAAGACTTTAAGAAGTGAGATTGAAGTAGTCAAAATGGCTTTTCCAAGAAAAAAGGCATGGAAAATTAAATACACAGGTGGAAAAGCATGTCTGGAACTTCCCAGCTCCCTTCTTGTTCTAAGAATATGAAGATACTTCATGAAATCAAATTAACTCCCTCCATACAACACGTAATTAAATCAGGAAGCTCCCTGTTGAAGTACACTCCTCTTAAAGCTGAGAATTCAGAAAGATGAAAAAAAAAAATTCAAGAAAATTTCCTGTTAGAATAAAAAAAGAAACCTTTGGGAAGTAAAAGAAAGCTTGTCTCAACTAACTGTGGATACATCCCTCCCCATCTTCACCTCCCTCAAGATTCAAATACATTCATGGAAACAAAACCATTAGAACTGCTTCATCCACAGATACAGCAATCTACTCTTCAAGAGTTTCCTAAACCGTAGGCTTTAAATGAAAAAAAGAAAAATAATGGGGAAGTATAAATAGATACTTGTTCTGATCTTTTATCCTTCAGCTATGCTCTTTTTGTCAGTGGGATATAAGACTAGATGGACATTTCATACAATCAGGGCTAGATAGACCTGCTAGATGCACCTTCAAGGCACAAATTCTTCTCAACTTTTCAAGCTCAAGCTACAATCACTGAACATTAATACACGAGACACTCCCATTTACTGGCCTGCTGTAGCAAATGCTCATAGCTTGCACTGTGGAGTTCATATTGGTTAATCATGGCTTACCAAAAGTATCAATTACCATTTCCATGTTTAATTTTAACCCAAATGACTAATATTGTCACCTTAACAAGACAGCAAAAAGAGGTGGTAATATCACATTTTGATAGTTTACCGTAAGAGCATTTTAATATGATCAACACATTATCTGTTTCCACATTAGGCAACGTCCTAGAATCAGATATGATCTACTGGTGAGGCTTTCAGTTTACAAGCATCCATCTTTTACTGATGCTGATACACACAGCTCCTTAAGCAACAGGAATAAAAACCACAATGGAATTTTACTAACAAAGATCAAAACGTGCAAATATTTATCCAATCTTTTTTATTTTTAATCCTGTGTTGTAATTTAAGATGCTGCAGTGGTTTTTCCTGTCAAATACTCTTTTATTAAAGTTATTTTTGCCATGTTTTCTGAGCCTTGGCACTGTTATACTTGTTGTTTGAAACCTGGCGCTCTGATGTAATTTTCTCTCAGTATTTACCTATAAACTAGAGCAAACAAACATTAGAGGAGTGTTGAAGGTTAGAGTTTTTGGGTTGGATTTCCAGGGGTTTGCTTTTAATATTACAGATGGAACTCTCCTAAAATGTGGTCAGATGTCTATTACATACTTTTTTGTGTGTTTTCCCATACTTGTACAATTTTGCTGATACACTGTGCTATTGCTACATCACTTCTGCAGCATAAACCAGCTTCCCACAAGAACTGGAGAGTTCTGCTTGGACTGTGAAACCAGTGAACCTGTGAAACTGAACCAGTACCTACCCACGAATCTATAAGACTGAGCAAAACCACAGAAAACTACATCACTTCTGCAGCATAAACCAGCTTCCCACAAGAACTGGAGAGTTCTGCTTGGACTGTGAAACCAGTGAACCTGTGAAACTGAACCAATACCTACCCACAAGGAGTAGGGAGCCAGACTCTTTTCAGTGGTTCCCACCGAGAGGACGAGGGGCAACGGGCACAAGTTGGAACATAAGAGGTTCCACTCAAATATGAGGAGAAACTTCTTCACGGTGAGGGTGACGGAACCCTGGAACAGGCTGCCCAGGGAGGTTGTGGAGTCCCCTTCTTTGGAGATTTTCAAAACCCGCCTGGATGCAGTCCTGAGTAACATGCTCTAGCTCTAGGCAATCCTGCTTCAGCAGGGGAGTTGGACTAGATGATCTCTATGGTCCCTTCCAACTCTAGAAATTCAGTGAAAATTCAGTGAAATCTATAAGACTGAGCAAAACCACAGAAAATTACTTTCTTATTCAACAACTATTATTTTAGCTCTTGCTTACATTTCAAACTCTTGCTCATTTTTTCCATGTATTGCAGTACCCCAGTAATACACCCTCCATTTTAGGATGTTTCCTATTTTAAAAAGGTGTGGTCCACCCAGCATCGATGTTCTGGTGACCCATCAAACCACTGAAATCCAATGCATTGTTCCCTGAATGCTGCCTTTTAGTTGTGGTCTTTACACTTTTCAAGGTGCCAGGCAGCGTTCACACTTTAAACATACTGTTGCAATACAAGACTCTCTGAACAGCAAATTCCAAATGTTTGCACTCTTGCAGAAAGTGGCTACAAATGGCTTTTACCTTAATCCATTTTTGTTTTTCTAAGGCTGCTTTCAACTCTACTAACACTACACTTCCAAACAAAGTAGTAGCGAATACAGTCACACAGCTCTGAATTTATTACAGAAAACCTACTCAAGACAGAAATTATCCATGTGGCTGATATTACAGTTGGCTGCTTGGATGCCACTTCGCTTGACTCCCACAACAAATACTCAAGCAGTGCCAGCAGCTCACAGACATGGAGATCAGCTCTGAACTACAGCCCACCAGGAGCAGCTCTTCTCCTATCACACCCAGTCCTGAAGATCTCCTTCAAGGAAAGCCATTTTGAGCACCATGCATTCTCACACAACGTGTCTATGTGTCATGGGAAGTGCTACGCAATTGGAGCTAGCTTATTCAGCTGAATTATTTGCACTGCCTCAGATAGGAGTTAGCTGTATTACTGATCTTTTCTGCCCAGGAAAAGATTACCCTTTTTCTGCATTACTTTACATATTGAGCATTAGACATACTAGATAAACAGGAAAACAGACAAGGGGAGCAGAATAAGAATCAAAAGGCAAGAAGAGAAACACAAAAACAGAAGAGGAGATGCAATTAAGAAGTGCCAATTAATGTACTGCAGACACATTTGCAAGATGTCTTTAAGCCCAGTTTGTAAGCATTGATTCATTTTTACTGACAAATGTGGATGGCAAATTTTTCCCACTTGTCTGCAAACCAGCTCCTGCATGGATGACTTCATGAAGAGTCATTCCTTCCTTAGGACGCCTTGCCTTTGTAATACCCATGCTTTCACAGCTGCTGCTGTTCTGAATGGATAACTTCTCACTGCAGTGCAGAACTTCCTAAAAACTGCACGCTTGCAGTACGCTATTACAGAATCACAGAACGATATGGGGTTGGAAGGGACCTCTGGAGATCATCTAGTCCAACCTCCCTGCCAAAGCTGGTCCACCTAGTAGAGCAGGTTGCACAGGAACGTGTCCAAGTGGGTTCTGAATGTCTACGGAGATGGAGACTCCACCACCTCCCTGAGCAGCCTGTTCCAGTGCTCTGTCACCTCAAAGTAAAGAAGTTTTTCCTGCATGTTTAGATGGAACTTCCTACATTCAAGTTTGTGCCTGTTACCTCTTGTCCTGTCACTGCTGTACCCTCTCCAGCAGTTCCCTGTCCTTCTTGATCTGGTGAGTCCAGAACTGGACCCAGTGCTCCAGATGCAGCCTCATCAGGGCAGAGTAGAGATATTAGATATCAAAACACAATCTTCAGCGCACCTAAGAACAGCTCAGTTTCTATTTCAAACTAACTCCCTTTTTATTTGCAATAATTATATTACTTAATGAGCAATTACTGCTTGGTTTTGGGTACTTCAATCTTAATCTTGAGTAAGTAATATGTTTTAGCCTTAAAAACTTGTGTTCTTTTACACTGAAAGATGCACTGTTACATCTGCAAGGCAGCTACATTTCACTGACAGTCAGAACTTTGACTAAATAAAAGCTGGTTTTGGTGGACATCAGAAAAGTTTCATGGTCTTTTGGAACCCTGTCCGTAGGGCATTAATTACAATTTATAAAGAATGAGAATTTACATTAATCTCCTCCTTATTTTGCACCCACTGGGGAGGGGGGGGTGAAAGGTTTTAGAATTATGTTGCACACATTAATAAAGCTTTACTGGTCTCACCAGTTCTCCAGTTAAACGAGTACAAACACTTGGAAATAAGACTACACTTATTTAGAAGGAATATTCCAAAAGAGACAAATTTATTTCTACTGAACCTAATATAACTGTCTTCCCCATTTCAGTATTAAAGTACATCACAGAAAGACAACCTAAGAAAGAGTAAGTGCCCAAACTAGCTTTGATAAACACAATATCAAAACAGATAAACTATTCCATTGCATAATATTCTATCCTCAGGAACATTATTTCAGACATTTCTAATTATTTCTGTGATTTGTTCCTTATTTTTGTTTTTAGAATAGGAGCTTTCCAGAACTTTTATCATAATGAGGATAAGCACTGTTTTAGTAACAATGCCACATACACAAAACAAAATTCAGACCTTCCCTTCCAACCACTGACAGCTAGAATGCAGGGGTATATTCTTTTTCTCAAACTGTTCCACCTCCACTTCAGGTTTCCTGTTTAATAACAAGGCCTTCTAAATTATAGTTTAGGTAGTACATCAGTAAGTGGAAGAAATAGAATATTAGGTACAAATTTCTTTTACAAAGCTACAAGCAATGCGAGCTTTTATTTCATAAACCCCCTTAATCAATTAATTTCAGTAAGTCATTTGGAATGTAAAATTTAGTTCAAAAATCTTAGTTTGACCTGTTCCTGCTATTCAATAGAGAACTAGAGTTCACCAGTTTATTTCCAGACTAGCTGAAAAAAATGTTTTGATTTCATCTAACATACTGATCTAAAGTAGCTTTCTGAAAAAAATAAATCCCTGGTCAGCTCGCTGCTAGGTTATAAAAAACAGTAGCAAAGTTGTTACAGAGTACTGCACAGGCATAGAAAAGCAAATTTATTTGTTTTTGTATCAGCATTTGGTCATAAAAGTGGCTTTAGCTCACTTGTGCTAATCTATGCTTCAACAAATCTGAGAAAGCATAGCAGCAGAAGTGTGAAATTATGAGCACTTTTATTGTTGAGCAAGGCCTGAAGATAATAAAGCCTCACTTGATATTTAAAAGGACAAGATTTTACAGATTGTCTACGCTGATGTAAATTTAACAATGCAGCAAAAAATTAATTAGAAACATAAGAACAACAAATGCAGAAGCTACTAGTTCTACGTTTAGACTTACCAGGTGAGGTTTCCCAATAAATTTTCTGAAAGGTGGCTTAATAAACCTCATAGGCTTTGGGAAGCCATCAAGTTGAGAGTTTTGTAATTTTGAAATATTGCAGCTTTGATGGTTCCTGATGTGTATGTGAGAGAGAGGGAGAGAGAGATCAATTAAAATCTAAGGTCATAACGTATCAAAACTCTACATTTCAAATTACCTAAGTCTAGCATCTGTATCACTTAGAAGTGCAAAGTAATGTTTTTTAAATAGGTTTTTTTTCTAGGACATTCGACAAATTACAAGTCCTCTGACTAAACTCAAGCTCGAGTTGCACAGAATTATGTAGTAAGCTGTATTTTCTTATGCAATGCCAAATTAACAGAGATACTCTGCCCCCTTGAAATGCTCACCACGCAAATCAATTCTCCCTGGCTCACCCCCGCCAGGGCTGCATGGCTGGTCGCTGCTGCCCTCTGCTGGTTGAAATGCTTTCTGCAGAAGGGCAGTTTTACACTGAATTCTCTTTAAAACTGCACAGAAACTTTCAATTTCATGAAATCTCAAATCTGACAGAAGCACAGATAAATAGCTAGATGCTCCAGTTTCATCCTCTGCAAGCAGGGCGTTGCTCTTTGGCTTGCTTGGGTTTTTTGGTTTGGTTGGTTGTTGGTGTTTTTTTTAAATGAGTGCATTGCTAATACAGATTTGTTCATAAACTTCTAAATAAAGTATATACCATGAAAAGTAAACACCAAAAGTCTAAATTCATAGTTCAGGAAACATAAAGAAACAGTTTTCATAGTTTCAACATAAATTACTAAGGCAAAAATAGAGGCACACTGGACTAGCTCATAAAAATTGCCAGCAATCTTAGATGCTAACAATTTAAAAAAAACCCTATTTCAGGAAAATTCTACCTATTGTTCATACCATTACTGCCCTCAGCCCACATTACATTGTCCACATTACTCTGACAGCCTAACCCTTCCTTGTGTTGAACTCCAGGATAGCCTCACTTCCTGGAGAAACTTGAGCTTCCTGCTTTGAGGGGCATACACAAAAGGTACACAAGACATTAACTGTGGAAGTGGCAAATAAAAGCTTTCCCAGATAATCAGGCCAGACATACACTAAAGACACAGGCCCAGGTACATAAGGTTATACAAAACAGTCCAATATATTTTTAATATATTTTTTCCCCTCCACTTGTCAGTGACAAAGTTTTTTTGTTTAAAGAATCTCAAATGCAAGAAGTATTTCTTCTGCAGCTTCACAAGTCAGTTTTCCCAAATGTCCACGTTGCCACTATTTGCCATTACAGACTGTAATTAAAATGAACAAACAGCAGCGTACTAAGACCTATCTGCAAATTATAACTACAATGTAGATACATTTCATTACACTCTAGCAAGTCTTTAATCAATATTTCTTCTAACACAAGTCAAGTCGTCTCTCTGTAATCAACCAACCTCATGACATCCAAAGTGAAAGAGTATGACTAAGGTTAGCAAACACCTTGAACAAACCTGTTGGTGGCATTCATAGCAGTAAAGCTATTAAAAAAGAAAAAAATCTAGCTTTTCTTGGCAAAATTCTCCAAGAATCAGAAAAATTCCAATTCTTTGTTGATATTCCACATGACGTTACAAAACAACCAGGGCAACACAACAATGTGTTCATCCTAGAACACTTTTATTAAACTACAAAATACCAAGATAATGGCACATCAAGGAGTTTAACAATAGTTAAGCATCTTTAGATTAATTTCTTCCTCTCTTCCCATTCAGTGCTACAGTTTAAGCTTGCTTTTCACTTTTTTCTCCACTGCAGCTTCACCTCTTTAAAGGCAACACTCCATTACAGAGTAGTTTGCAATCCATGTCAGTTGAATTTCAGCCCGAGTCAAACTTAGAAGGACAAACCATGGAAAAGAATCACAACACGACTGTAACTGTGGAAGAGTCAAAAAATGACTGTATTAGGGAACTACAGGCTTGGGCCAACAAGATTGCTGTTTGCTAATTACCTTGGAGTTACACCGTCTACATGAAACACTCTCTCATCTTCATTCTTCAATCTCTCTTTTCTCCTCCTTTCTATATCGTGCCGTAGATCGTTTGGATCTTCTAACACTCTCATAATGTTCTAGTTAAGAGAAAGGGTTAAAGACAAGGTAAAGTCAAGTTAAAAACTGAATACTATAACTACACACTGATGTGATTGTGTCCTTCAGGGCTTGCATCTCCTATATAACCCTGTTAACGTAGTTTAACTACCTGCATGTAGGACAGATGTAAATCAACCCAAGGATCCAAAGTCCAAAACAGTAACAAAAGGTAGTCCCAAACAATTATCCTTTCTTGAAGGATCTGCCTTTTTACAAGCACCCAAAGAAAAGTGAACAGAGCACTGGAATTCTGCATGGAGTTACCAAAGCAAAAATATTCACATGAATTCCAGTAAATCTTAAATTCTACTACTCTCAAGTTGAATCTCCACATACCTGTGCTACAGAAAAAAAAAGGTAACTAAAACACAAGTAAACACAGCTCGAAAGGGAAAGACAGAAAATATTATGTCCCTGAAAGGGATGAAAGCATGAGATAAAATAGCATTTTGAGGAATTATGTGGATGTTGGGCCATTCTAGCATTAGGATGGAAGAAAATTAAGGCTTTTTCGAATCTCAGAGGAAGAGTAAGAGTCACATGTCAATTACCTAGTTAGTATTTACGCTATTTAAAGGTAGCTAGGGGTTCTAGCAGCAGGAATAACCACACTCCAGCTACTCTGGAGAACACACCTGCATTTTACTCATCAGCAAACCCAGTATACTTGCATCGTTGTTGTATCAGTAAATATACTCAAATGTGCATTTCTTTCAAAATAATCAGAATTGGTGGTCTTCAAAGCATGAAAAGTGACTTACCAAGAGCAAGGGGAAGATGTTGTTTACACCTACATCATTTTAACTCACCATTTGCCAAAAAAGTTAAGGAATCAAGATACCTGGGGAGATTCAGATGGCATAGTTCGTTTGTTCTGAAGTTCTGCTAGAGACATGTCAATCCTCCTGGAAAACAAAAATGTTACATAAAAACAAGTGCCATCACTATAAATAGCAAAAGCATTATTGACCAACTGCAGAATTTTTTTTACAGACTGTGGGCAGGTAGAGTCAGTGAAAAAACACTTTATATTGTGGAAAGTCTACTGAAGATTAACAACCTTAATGCAAATAGCACATAAATTACCTGTGAATTTCTGGATCCAGGCGTATTTTAACTTCATTCATATTTGCAATAGGTTTATCCTGAATTTTTGAGAACCGTTCATGTAGGGTTATGTCAGAAGATGTAAAATAATTTGCTGTGAAGAGAGATTAAATACAAGAATGTTTACTTGTAGTATTTGAAACGCTGTTAGTATTGAAATAGTGGGAAATTGTATCTTTTAAAAGATTAATTCTTAAGGACATCAAGACAACTTCTGACACTAAGTTTCAAACTATTTCCACTTGCAGTTTAACATTCAGAAATGAGAGATTAGGCAAGCCCAATTTAGACATCCTTCTTATTTAAAAAGCTTAAGCTTAATAGAAAGTTAACTACCTGTTAGCTCTACCGTGGTAGTACTCAAATGACTACAATCTATAAAGCTCAACATTGAACATGATGCAGCAGTCTAACCACTAATCTGAAAAATTAAAGGAACTATGTACACCTAGGAAGTTGTGACTAAAGCAAAGCTCCTTTTTTCCTTCTCTTGTTCCCAAACAAGAAGGTTAGTCTTAACTACTATCAGAAAATCCTGTCAACCTTAACACTCCACAATAATGCCTCTCTTATGCACTGAGACCTTCTTACAATCATTCTCCACCCAACCACTCAAAATCCTCAACCTGTATTTTCCTTAAATCAATATAGAATTAAGCCAAAATATAAAAGAAGCCAAACGCAAACACCTGAGATTTACAAGAACAACATAACTAATTCATTAGATTTGGTTTTAATAATTACATAAACACATACATATACCCCAAATGTTACAGCCACCTTTAACTTGATGGATAATTGTGATTATTTCCTGAGTAAATTCTCTTGATGGGTCGTTTTCAACATTTTGTGTTACAGATTCCATGTGCTCAAACACCGGATGAAAATTTTCATTTTTCCTGCCAACAGCAACCAGATCATGTGACATCTGTCTTTCTGTAGTATGACTAGAAGCAGTCCTAGAATAAAAATTTGCAGATACTCACTTTAAAATTATTCTCTATCTCTGGAAAAACTTCAAATAGAGTAGAACAAAACAATAAATGAAGAAGTTTTTAGGAATAAATGTGATTAAACCACCATATCATTTTGTTCCTTTTTTTAATTAAAGAACTCATAAGGTCACGAGGAAGAAAATCTATAATAAAATACAAAGAGACTACTCTCTCAGGATTCCTTGTTTCAGTGAAGTATTAATACAGAATTTGTGAATTTTAAACTTAATTTATCTAGATTATCAAATAAACAGGCAAATGAAGATCTATTTCTTTAGTAGAATTCTGGAAGGCAACTATGTGTGTGTCTTTGTTTATAAGGTGCTACCAGACAATTTTCAAGAACAGTTCAGAGATGTAAAAATCTTTGGAAACTGCATCTTTGGAAACTGGATTATCGCTTGAGCCCAGTGAAACAGCTTTCCAGTGGCAGTGTGTGAACTTAAGAATGCGTTTAGCATCTTTCTGTCAAATTTTACTCATTCTAAATAAGTTTACGTCCCAAATGGTGGCATTGCTGCTTAAGAGTTATTTTGACAAGGAAGATAACACTTTAAAAATCCGGCTGTTCTTGTTGCAAGGAAAATGCCTGTCATTTGGAAAGATAAATTGAGGGCTCAAACAGCCCATGTAAAAGCTTTTAGGATAAAAACTCTGTTTACTGTGCACTCTACAAAGTGATTATGTGCCGCCCCATCCTGTATCTGAAGCACACAAGACTAGAATTTCATACAAAAAATTGGACCAGGAATAGCCTCTAGCAGGTGTCAGAAGTCATCTATTTGCCCCCAGTAAACTAGAAATAAATGCATGGAAGAGGGAATCTGAACAATCTCAATTGTAGATAATTTGAATTATCTTCCTGCTCCGCAGGTTTATAAAGAAAGTATTCCTCTCAGCTGAGTCATTTCAAGTCAAGTGTTTGTTAAATGCCTAAAGCAGGCAGCATGAATATTCCCAGTCATCGGCTTCTGCAAAATTAAGTGTTCTCACATTTAAAAAAAATAAAACATTTAGCACTTTGGGCTGCAGAAGCAAGCCTTCCACATGTTAAATTAGCTGTAATCAATGTAGCAGTTCCTTCAGTCTACAAATAATTACCATGTCCATCGTGCATGACTTTCAAAAACACCAGCAAGAGGCTACTAGATACAGGAATTGTTCTGTGGGCTTTTGACAAAGCCCAACAATAATTAAGTTATTTTCCTTACATTATCATTCAGGAAGTTAAATGCTTGTCCTAGCTTGGGTTGGGGGGCATTACTCCACTTCCCTTTCCTCAGTCTTTAATATTAGCCCCTTATGTGCAGACAGTAACTTGTCTTTGTAACTTTCCATTGTATTACATGTTTCTGAAATATTGGAAAGGGAAAAAGAAATGATACAGATGTTTTATTTATTTGGGACAAGAGGCAAAGTACCTTTAAAATGAAGGTTGATCATTATGGAAGGGAATGTAATCCCTTCCGAAAAGGATTACTGACATTATATAACATTCTTGCCTGCAGCAGCAAGGCAACGTACCAGAAAAACCTGCAAAAAACTTTATAAACCAAGCTGCTTACTCTCTACCATGTATCCATCATCCAGATTTTCATAACATTACCACTTTTTTCCAATTCAGCGGCATTGGGAATGCTAAAGGCAACCACAAGTATCACACAGAAGATAGACAGAAGCAGACTCTCCTGCTTTTCAGTTCTTATGCCTCAACAGATTGCCACTTCATTTGTTATAACAATAAATAACATAACCCAGGGATCTCTAATTTTTCAACAGCTTTATTGAACTTGAGAGCTTGAACATCTGAATGTGTGCCTGAGATTTAGGGAATTTAAAGGTTATCTCTTTTTTAGAAGAAATGAGGGATGACTCAGTAAAAAAAAATGCCATCATATTTGTCCCGGTTTGAAGAAGAAACCACAGGACTAGGCTTTTCTGGTTTTGCTTTTATTTAAAAGTAACACATGTACTTACCATGAGCAACTTTTAACTGCAGGTTTGTGTCAAGCATATCTGCTCTTTCCACCTCCTACTGTATCTGCATGAAATTAACTACTAGGGAGTTTTTTGGTGTGTTTTTTTAATAGAGGTAGGCTGTGAGTTTCCAGTCTGAGCAAGTTAACATTCTAAATGAAATAAAATTTCAAAAGGTACAACCTTAGTTTGCCCTGGCTACCTCTTAAAGAAACTATGCTTTCCTCCAATATTCATAAACTGTAAAGAGAAAGAAAAGAAGAAGAGGTGAGGGGAAACCAATACCTGTACTTGGTCACCATTTTCTTCATATCCACTTTGATTGTGAGATGTTCCCTCCTACAGTTGACATCTGACATTTTCACATCTGAAACAGTATGATTTGAATCATGCTGACTATTGGAGGAATCTACTTTTTTCCTGAATTCCCCTTCTTTCCTTACTCTTTCCTTCGGTTTGTTTTTAAAAGATCTCAGATCACCATCCGTTTTGGCAGAGTTAACGCAAGCATCGCAGCCCTTCTTTGAACTGTATTTAACAGGTACTTCAACGTGCCCTTCTTCAGTCCGTCTCGTTCTTCCACTGCTAAAGTAATCTAACTCTTTGCTATTCCGGGCACCCTTAGAAGAACCATATTTCTGGTCTTCCTGCTTCATGTACTTCTGAGCTCTATCGTCTGAAAAAGGCTTTTCCCCATCCAGATGCCTGCGCCGTTTGTGGCTGTACTCATAGGCTATCTTTGTGACAGAACCCTCCGAGTACTCCCTTTCAGCCGACCGGTGGGACAGGGCACCCAGATTTCTTTGCTCCTCCTTTTCTTGGTAGGGTGGAAAAGAACGTTCTTGCTTCCACTTGGAATTTCTTGCTACTTCTCCACCGTCATACCTCTCCATTTCTTTAGCCCTTTTAGACGTGTGCCCATATTCTCTGTAATCGTGATCTTCAGGATACCTGTGTTGACATAAAGCAATTTACACTTGCACTAGAGAAGAAAGCGAGAACTTATATGTGCAGAATGTTGGACAGCAGAATGCGTGGCAAGTTAACCCATAATCCCTCACGCCAAGGTACAGATGTGCAGGGGCTCTTAAGAGGGAAACATTATCCTTTCATACTCTAGCCATCAACACGATTTACTTAAAAGACAAATACTTCACTACTACCAGTCGCCCATAATTAAACTACAAAGTGGCCAACGTGTTTCAAGGTGGATCTCTTCAACTATAATGAAAACAGACTTTCACTTGAGGCTTTACACCACAATACCCAGGTTTTAATTATTTTATTCCTATACCTCTTCTGTAAAGAGCTCCTTGCCGTAAATTCATCAGAAACTCTTCTGGGTGACTGACCATACTTCTCTTCATGTAACCTCTGGTGCCTCAAGTCATCTTCATGCCATTTTCTTTCAAGTTTACATGGAGCCCCTAACGGTCTATGAAAAGGTTTCATTCCTTTTTCATCTCCAGTGACTTTGTAGTGGTCAAACATGTATCTATCTTCTATTTTGTGTTGGTAAAAGGGACGATCATGCTCTTTATATGGTATTTCCAAGTATTTTGGTGGTAACTGGCATCTCCTATTGCTTTCAGTTCTTTCAGATGAATGTGTTCTGTAGGGCTTATGACTGTAAGAATCTTCCATGGGAATTCTTTTCAGGTTTGGTGAAGGTGACCTACGTTCATATATTCTCTGGTGGTTATTTCTATGAGGTGCAAACCTGGAATTGCTTTGTCCATATTTCTCATCTTCTGTTCTCCAAGGCATAGGTTTCTTTGGGTCCTTACGAAAGCTTTTATATTCACAGTCATAATTAATATGAGCATGTCTTTGTCTATGATGCTCTGGACTCCTAAATGCTGGAGATAAGGACCTAAAGCAAAAACAAAAACCACTTTGAGTAGTCCCATGAAATTGAATCAACCTCTTAATGAGAACATCTATCCCCAAGGGCACTACAGTTTAGTACATCATTTTGATCAACTGGTAGAAAAAAATTAAAAACAAGCCATGATATCCAAAATGTCATTTGCCTGGCTAGAGTACCAAGCTTACTTTGACTCTTAAACGTTTTCATAGTAGAAATACCCACTCAAAATAGCAGTGAGTCAACCATTTTTCTCTTTGCATTTTTTCATTTAAGAGTAAAAATAATTTCATACATATGAAGTTTCTACTACATTGAAAACAACTGTTAGACACATATTCACACTTCTCAAATATTCCCTATCTTTTCCAGTGCCAAGAGAAAAAAGGGGAAGGAAAAAAGCATATACAGAAATGCCAAAAAAAGAGAAAAAAGAAAAAATTCATGTTTCCTTTGCATGCCATAACAACCCAAAAAACTGACTGAAAAAAATGCTAAAATATCCTATTTAAAATGTCACACAGGTAGGCTTTTTCCTGCAGAGAAGACTGAGTTTGAGAAAGATGTTGTCACCATTTTGTGTAATTGTATGTACACATACATACATGCATACCTATGCACTTCCACACTTATTGCAGCTTTTGCTATTCAAAATTCAATTGCTAAGTTCCACTCAATTGCATCACTCTACATTTTCACCTACAGTTACAAAACCAAAAGCAACCTGCTAGGAGTTTTTAGCCCAAATCTCCTTAAAAAAAAAAACCAAAACACAAGCCACTAGCAAGAGCCAGAAAGTAATCTCAGATACAACAGTTTGCTTGAATTTAAGCATTTACTGTACACTCTTGATACATTTTTCTGTTCTTATTAAAGGATGTAAGTTGAAAAAATTCAAGGGAGTCCCTTCCTTTGTACACATATTGCAAATGTACAATCTGATATAACTATTTGCTCCGTTTCCGCAAATGAGTTTGAACTGAAAACGACAGATCTTCATATATAATCACTAACTTCCAATAGCATCCATCCTGCTGCTGCCTCCCTGTGTCGTTCTGGTTAAGGCTTGCATTTTAATGAGAGGTGGGGCATTCCTCCCTGCCTTTCAGTCAAAAGGCATATTCACAACTATCACAAATATAGAAAGAGAACACACAGATAGTTTTTCTCTTTCTAAAAACAAAGGAAAAAAAAACCACATTTGCCTGTATTATCCAACAGAATTCCTTGGTCATCACATGTTAATTAGTCTGTTTAGAAAAGCAACCCAAACCCAGCAACAAAGTAATTTCATATTACACACTAATAGCTACTAGTTTTAACACCTCATCTTTGCACTTGCCTCCTGAAAATTAAAAAAGTAACTAACAGCATGAAGTAACCTGGATGCTATTCTGGTGACATAAATGAATGACACACACTACTAGGCTAGTGGCCAAAGAGAAGGGCACCAACTCCCATGTTTTCAGTTCACTTTATGCTGCAAGGCATATCTAACTGTGCTGAAGATCAATGTGCAGGTCAGCCCCAAAGGCTCAGAAAGCCTGAGGTGTTTGAACTAAGAAGTTGTTTTTTAAGAGTCAACCTGGCCCTCCCCGTAGACCAAGAAGCAAAACAGGAGCGAGCTACAGACATGAAGTGCACCAGATGGTGTTGGAGTAAAATTAATCTTAACTAGTTTGGTTGGATTTTGTCCTTAAGGTAGTTCCAAGTCCCAAAACATGCAAGCTGAACGAGGTTCTTGGCAGACAGCAAGACCTTAACACCTCCATCTTAAAACAGATAAACAAATCCATATTAATAAAATTGTGAGTTGGAAAAAAACTGCAGAAGCCTTTCCATTTGGAAAACAAATTATAATTTATAGAATGCACTTAACGAATTGCACCTCTGGATGCAATTTTTGTTGTCTTATGCAAGTTTTAAGACTGAATTAAAAATCCTTATATTTCAGACCTACATTTCAGAACACAAGTTACAGGTAAATATTTACCTTGGTTTCCATCGTGGTGATCTCGATCTAGATCTTGTCATCTTCTCTCACGTGTTTATGTGAGTTTCTTGAAGCTGTAAAAACAATACAATTTACTAGTCTGATAATAGAATTGCACTACAAATTACAATAGGGAGAGTTGTTTTTAATAAGTGTAATATTTGGTGCTTCAAGGTTGGAGTGAGGCATATTTTTAGGATGACTTACTTTTACCTCTAATTCCCATTTTAAGGCAAGTAACTTTTTTCCTAATTGCTGATCTTAGAACATGGCTTAATTTCTTTATAAAGGTTTAAATATTTGACCATTGCTCCCTTTTTTTCCCCCCTCTATTTTCTAATTCTGTCTATTCGCTCTGTTTTTAAATGTTAATGTCACAACCAAGCTGCAGCAATTGAAAAGAAGTTGTATGTTAGTATGCACTGAATGCTATACATGATAGTGAGGGGAGAGACAGCCAACTTTAAAATCAAGTCTACAAAGAAAAACGTTTCTGCATTGAGTTACATTCTGGATATCATATATACTGAGCTTCAAATTTGTAATATACACTGATATTTTTCTGTGGTTACAGGCCTCCTGTAAGCTTTAACTGCTCCATCAAGTCTCAACTGTTATATCATCACACACTTCACCCAAATAAAACCACGTACTTTTCATTTTTGTACTGAACTTGATAATCACCTATGACCTAGACACACATTTAAATATACAGTGGATTCACTATGACAGAAACAACTGCTCCTGAATCCTGGAAGTAGCTCTGGCCATCTCTTCTCATAACAGCTATGGAAGAATGAGAAAAATATCAGTGCAATCTACCCTTCTTGCTCTTCTTTGCAAAACACACTAGAAACTTGGAAAACAAGTGATAAAAGGACATACAAACTCAACAGTAATGTAATCGGTCAACAGCAATGGAACTGATTATTCATTATTTAGCAAACACAAGGATTAAAGCAGAGCGAAATTATCAGGTAATAACTAGTTAAAAGTTGGAATTTGGACCACATGCCCATGTCTACGGCTCCTAACTATAACAAAATGCTGTAAAGGCCAGAAATATAAATAGATCCAAAACCAGATCCACCAACAGCTCTGAAATTAATGAACAACCAGTCACTTCAAACTGGAAGAATACGCCCAGGTCAATGTGACTCTATACATGCTCTGGTATTTTCTGCAAGTATTTGCTCACAGACACTCATGGAGACAGAAAACTTGTCTGGACTGGTCAAGCATGGCCTTTGTGACACTTCCAGTGCTCAAATCTTTTACTTGATCAACTAAAATTGAAAGGGAAGAAAAACCAGCAACCTTTAAGGCACACAAGAAACCTGGAAAAGTAGGTATGCACCCACATGCCTGACCCATCGTTTCATAACCCCCCCTACCCCCCATTCAAATAAAATATTATCCCTTGCTCTATCTGATTTCTTGTATGATTAGATCATGACTAAACCAGCAGTATCTTAGAGGAGAAGGTACAGCATACTTCTGCTGCCTACCACCACAGGTGGACGTCAGACAAGCCATCTACTACACTTCAGAGTGATTCTGGAAACATTCACTTCCTGCTCGTTAAGTTGCACCATAAGCTAACCAGACAACTATTTGCAAGACATAGCAACAGCACAGTTCTGGAAAAAACTCTCTTGAATTTTTTTTTTTTTAAAAATCTCAGAAGTCTCTTGTTTACCATAATTCACTCTGCAACGAGTTTTTGCATGTGACAAGGCAAGAAGTTGTAAGAAGTGTTTCAAGGAAAAGTGAAGCAAGAAAACCCAAACAACCCTGAAATACCCCAAAGACAATATAGAATATCTGTTCTCTGAACTCTCAAATATGAAGTTAGCATTGCCTCTTAGACCCTAAAGGCATATATCCGAGGACTGCACAGGATGAATTAACTTCAGGCCCTTTGCTAACTCTAAGATCATACTAGCCAACTTTAAGTATGATGCTCCAATGCCAACTGGAGCTCCAATTACTCAATTTTTCAAAGAAAATTAATATTGTGACTAAAGTATTTTCCTATTTCTCACCCATAAAAAACACACACCTTACCAAACTGACCAGTATTTCAGAACCAAAACACACACTCCCTGACCAATATATTTCAAAAAGAGGTGCATGTCCCACAAGCTTGGAAGATTCACTACTACCCTCTTTGCCTGCAAACTTTAAAAAGTTTTACATGCCATTCAAATTCTTTCTTTTTATCTTCCCTTCAGTTCTGAACTTTATCCTTCATTTTCAAGTGAGTATGTAAGCACCAAAAAGACAAAAGTACCATTAAATCCCACCCAACCATCATACAGAACCTGATCTGCCAGGATCTCTCATCGCAAACCGATCAAGCTAGAAACTGAACATACAAAATGAAAGATTCCTTATTCTTTCGAGACTGGCTAAACAATTGTTCTAAAAGCATGAGAAGGACTGTGACAGCATGTTCTAGATCTTGCCTTAGGATAAAGAGACTAGTGTAATTTCCAATGTAGACACTCCTTTTGTTTAGTGGAAAAAAAGCATTCATTTGTTTCACTCGCTGCCTGAAAAATGACCCACGCAATATGATTTCCTCACAGCAAGAGTCAAGATGCAATATGCAGCATACAAAGGCAGCAGACACTCCACCCCATACAAGATTCCCAGTGTAATACCAGAATCACAAATTAATTTATACAGAGTTTCTAAGCACATTGCTAAAGTCAAGCTTAAATCATCTCATCTAGACCAGCAACGTGGTTCCATACCAAAAGCAAGCTTTCCAAAGGATGATCCCAGGTGACAAGCCTACCTCCAGCAGAATTACTCAAATCAAGTGAAGACCCTATGGCTCCCAAGTCAGCCATCCAGGTGCTTCTGAAAGGCCAGGTCACATTGGAGCAGAGGTACCAGGACCTGCTATGCTTTGGGTTCTGAATTTCACCAAGTGCTCCTGCTGTACTTTATGGGATACTGTCACTATGAAAACATGAAGAACTACTTTTTTAACTAGGAAGCAATATTATTAGGTTCATAGTGTTCCTTGCGTTTGTTGTGTTACAACAATAAGTGACTCACTGGAGGAGTTATAAGTAACTGTGCGTAGATAGTTTTTAAATATTAATGGAAATCCCATCTTTTGTTTTCTTTTCCTTGACTTTTGGAATTGAAATCAGACAACTTGCCTCTCAGAGGAAACAGCCTCAAGCCTGCTGCTGGCTCTCCTTTGATTCTACCCTTGAGAGATCAGTGCTTTGACAAGTACAAAATTCTTGTAGTATCTATCCACTACAAACCTGAAAGGAGTATCTCAAGAGAATTAACTTGAAAATGACCAGAAATTCCATGGGGTGTGTCAACCTGAACACACATTCTTTCCGAAAGGCTATAAATTTTTAACAACTTGTTCTCCTGAACAGAAAAATCTTCAGTCTCCTTGATTTTTCTCCAGCATGAAGTACAAGAAATCACAAATGACTGCAATGATCTAGCTGAACGGAGGGGAACTGGAGCTCTCTTCCTAATGCAAAGTCCTCCACAACAGCAAGCCCCAAACAGCTAAAACCTTGCAGATAGAGCACAGACCGAGTAGAAGGAGTTAACTCTCCTGTAAACAGACCATAAATACATGGACTGCTTTACATGCCTTTTGGGTGCCTTCTATCATATACAACAGATCATGGAAGAAATCCTATGCAGGACACGCAAAGGACAGGTCAACAGCAGTAGTGCTTTCCATCAGGAAGCTGCTCTTCAATTGCCATTTCACCTGTGGCGAAGGGAGACATTACTCCTCACCCCTTTGTAAGGGATTGCCCAACTACCCTTGCCACTGCCTCTCAAATCTTCTAGAGAAGGAAGGAATAAGCAAGTCTTTCAACAGGTTGGGTCACACAGCAGAGAGGCAGACAGACACTGACCCTGGCTGCTAAAACTACCTAGCTCAATATTCTCTCACTCTGCCCCAAAAGATAAGGAGCAGCTGCAAGCTTTTCATCGACTGTCTTCTAGGCGGGGGATCAATTGGAAGCGGCGAGGGACACGCCGAAGCATGTATTGGTGCAGTGTCTGTCAAGAAAGAGAAACCAGGAATTGAGAGTCTCAACACGAAGACAGGCAAGTATTTGACAGAAATACAATCAAATTAAAAGCTCAGCTGCAATCCAGACTTGAGGAAAAAAAAAAAAAAGAAAAGATCTTGAAGCGTGCAATACACGAAGCCACCTACCCTATCCTTAAGTGAAAAGTATAGAAATGGCAAATTTTCTAGTAGGTAAGTTAAAGTAGCTGATTCAAAGGCTGTCCCACATGGCTCCCACCCCATATGCTGTCCAGGCAGGACACAAGTCTGGCATGTTCCTGCCCATTCAGCTTCCAGGCAAATCTTATCACCTCCAGCAGCAAATTCCCAGGAAAGAGCAAAAGAATGGAGAAATATCTCCCAGCAAACTGGCCTGAACATTTCTGAACCTGCAGCAGGACTTCACATCTCCTTTAGCCAATGCTTCCCAAACTGGCTCGGGTACCATCACCACAGGCAGAGGCTCCCAGTGCTCCATTAGGCCATGCATGCACCCATTTCCCCCTGGTTTTTCTACTAAACACCTTCAAACTCAAAACCACAGCTCACAACCAGCACCTTCATCCACCATCCCAAGTCCTGCCACGGCTGGAGGAAGGATGTCATGGAACATGCAACACAACCCTGCTCCATGCTCCAGCATGGCTGCCCCAGCACCCAAGAGGTGCCTGGAGCTGAGTTACAGCTCTGCCAGGCCCAGAGGGGTGACGCCTAACTCAAGGCACGTCGCCTCAGGGCGGGACACATGTGACAGGTTTGAAAACTATGAGCTAGAACAGCTCTTTAAGTCAAGGACATACACCCCAGCTGAGGCAAATGAAACTCAGCTGAGGGATTTCTAAACCATTCCCTCTTTTAGTCAACACTGCAGGTGATAGATCAATGCAAATGACAGATGCAAATTTCCATCCTCTGCTTCCTCACAGCTCTCCAATATTCAATTCACTTTTTGATTACAGATCTCTTCTCCTCAGCTTCCTTCACTCTCAGAGCACCTTCCACATCTCCAGGGTTATGCTTTGAGTCTCCAAAATGTTTTGTAGCAGGTCTGGTGGCACCACCCTCAGCCTGAGTTCTCACCACCAACACCATGAGGGAGATGACAGGGTCACTTATTCCTTTCACATACACACACCCTCCCCATTTTTCCTTCTTGCCGTGCTATATTTACCAGATTTCCTCATCTGGTCCACAGCATCTCCCCAGGCAGTTGTGACAGCACAGCTGGGAACTGTAGGCAGCACCATGAGCCTGCACCCCTGCCAAATGGAAGGGCCGTGAAGGGCCTGGAAGACAAATCATATGAAGAACGGCTGAAGGAGCTGGGACTGTTTAGTATGATGAAGAGGAGGCTGAGGGGAGACCTCATCACTCTCTACAACTACTTGAAAGGACACTGTAGAGAGGTTGGTGCTGGTCTCTTCTCACAGGTAATTAACGACAGAACAAGAGGGAACGGCTTCAAGCTCCAACAGGGTAGGTTTAGACTGAACATTAAGAAGGAATTTTTCACAGAAAGAGTGGTCGGGCATTGGAATAGGCTGCCCAGGGAGGTGGTTGAGTCACCATCCCTGGATGTGTTTAAGGGACATTTAGATGGGGTACTGAGGGATATGGTGTAGGGGAGGACTATGTAGAGTAGGGTGGATGGTTGGACTCGATGATCCCAAGGGTCTCTTCCAACCTGAATGATTCTATGATTCTACGATTCAAATGTGCCACAACCCAAGGAGCACGGCAAGCACCGATGCTCCTGCTCATCTGCCAAGAGACAGGGCCTCCCCAGCACTAGAAACACCCCTCCAGCCTCCCAAAACCACAGCCACTGCGGCTTTAGAGAACTTTTTGTCCTCCTCCCCCTCAGCGTTGTCCTTTTGCTTTGGCACAAGCTGGGGAAGGCAGGCTTTTACACAGGTTATATCCCAAAGACCATGAATAGACAACCAGGTCTCATGCTAGTGAGGCAACCATCTCACACAGGGGCAGCAAGTGGGCATCACTCTCCTCTGCTCATTACACAGAACAAATAGCTATAGATATAAAAATGATTGTTCCCCCTTACACTCACACTAGCGTGGAGACCTACTACAGAACGTACAGGCCTAGCTGGAACATACTGTATTTCTTAATGGGCCAGTAAACAAATTTTAAGCAATTCCTAGGGGTACACAGAAAGTATTCCCCTGTCCCCGTGTATTTGAGCAAAAGAATAAAAATAACTGTGTAGATCTATTGAGCGTGTAACTTAAGCTCAGTGTGCTCTCATTTAAAACCAACCCATTTAATGGCACTAATTAGCAGGCGATGCCTCACCTTTGCAGAAAAACAGATTACAATGCCAACTTGGAAAGGCTTAGCAGGATAAATCTGTATCACATAATAAATTGGGTATTTCACTCTCAAATAAGCACTTTTTTTTTTTACACAAAGAAAGCATAACCCATAAACAGATCAGTAAGCCATTTCTGTAATGCACTGAATCAGAGGCCTTTAATACCCACCTATTGCAGAGCCTTAAATGTCACAGCACCATCCCCAGCCGCTTCTGCCTACCTACCAGTTTCTACAGGGATGCCAGAAGCATGTTAAATCCGCTCCTGTCTGAGTCCCAGAGACAAACCACAACAACTTCCTTCCTACTGAAAGCTTTCCGATGTGTACAAACTGTAATGGAGACCTTCGCTTTTTCACCTTAAGTCACAAAAACACCAGAAAAACCAAAAAAACCCACCCTTATTTATTCAGAATCGGCCATGCCATGTAGCAGTGCTGCCAGGAGGCCAGGAAGTCCAGGCTGCCTTCCCCAGCCACGCCGAAGAAATGAGCCCTCGCTGGAAGACACCCAACACATTTCCTCCCGTCCTCATAGATTGCAAGCGCCTGCTGCCACCTGAGAGGAAAAGCAGACCTAACTGTGTGCAACCACACTGCTAGCCAGCTTGCTGCGACACCAACCCAGCCTACGTTACCTCCTGACAGGTGAACACCCACAAGGCAAGACTGCGCCGAAATCAAGCCCATCTCATCAGAGCGCAGGCGGAAGGAGAGTTGGTTTGATCACTCTTACAAAAGCGGTGGCAGAAATACCAGTTATTTTGCTGAAGGCAGATGTGGAGGAGTGCATGGACAGTCATTAAGACAGACAGCTGTTTATCAGTATAACAGGGTGTGCCTCTAAAGGAAGTTAATTAATTTCAGCTCACCTCATCAACACCAATATTAAAAAAAAAAAAAAAATCACCAGAAAAATCCTCATGGCTTCTGATTACTCCTTCAGAGTGGAAAGATGAAAACAAGGGGAAAGACTTAGTCATCCGTGTTCTCTGCCCCTCTCTGCCCAGCCCTGTGTCTCACAGCCTGCCACAACGTGGCTTCCGTCACCAGAGATCCTTCCATGCCTTTTGCATGCTCCTTCCCCTCCCTTCCTGGCATCCTCTTCCATGCTCTTCCTCCAGCCGTCCACACCCAACAAAACTTTCACACAAGATTCACTTTTCCTTGAGGTCCACAAACACACCAGGTAAGCAGGTAATTAAAATCTCCCAGCAATTTAAGCAGCCTTTGTTTTAAACCCTTGCAATTCAGGAACCTAAACTATATTTACAAGTAACTTGGAGGCATTTAAGAACTGCAATAAAAATTAGGTGTTGCTGTTCTGGATGGAGCCGAGTCAAGCGAGGAGACTGCTATCGCTGATTCCTCCTGAGACATCACCGCCCCTTCAGATGCATGCAGGTAATTGTGCATAACCAATTAAACCAGTCGAAGAAAGGTGAGAAAGCACAGATTAGGTCAAATCAGCACCAACTCATCTTGCTTTGGTTTGCCTCGATCCTGAAAATCTATTTTTCAGGGTAAAGCTAAACCAAAGATGCAGCGAAATGAAGATGTGATGGCTAAACAAAACCTGTACTGTTTTAAAGTTATTCTAAACGGACAAACCGGTGCAAATCTGTCTGCAGCCGTTCCCAAATTCCTCGGGAGAGGGGCTGCTGGTGTTCATGCCTTGCTCACCTCCGAGAGAGACGCTGTCCTTAGAGGAACGGCCGGCAGCCACCCCGGCCCGGCTCTGCCCGGCGGCTCCACAGCAACGCGGGTTTTCTGGAAGGCTCAGGACGGCGGGGGCACGGCGATGACAGCCCCGCGGCACCCCTCGTCTCACCCTGGCCCTCCCCGGCCCCGCCGAGTGCGGGAGCCACACGCACCGGCCCGCGGAACACACGGGCAGAGACGCGGCGGGGGTCGGACGGGAGGCCACCCCAGGCACTGGTAGATATAAGGTGGGTCCCGCAGGATCCCCGCGGACCTCCCGTCCCCGCTGCCGCCGGCCGACACCTCCCCGGTCACCGCGACGAACGGAAGCGGCGTCTCTCTCTCACACACCCCCCTCCACACACACCGCCTCCCGCGGTGGGCGCGGCGGAGCCCCTGGGGCCCTGCCCGGCCCACTCCTTCCCGGCCGCCGGGGTGGGGGATAGGCCCGCTGAGGGACAATGACCGCCGTCCCCAGGCCCTGAGCACCCGGCTCCCCTGCCCGCGGCACCGGCCAAGCTCCCGCCCCACCGTCCCTCCTCAACGCCGGGCCCCGACCAGGCCCCACCGAGGCCGTGAGGAGGCCGCCGCCGCCAGCCCCCAACACTCACCGCCAGCGGGGCCGCTTTCCGCCGCCT